>NC_092059.1:28861159-29161159 GCF_039877785.1 Chaetodon trifascialis
TTTACCTGATTCTCACACACATTGTTGGACTCTCGCTTCATTTACAGCTGAATTCAGATAATGAATTGGACTTGCTGAGCATCTTACCCAAAGGATGGCAGCCGGATTTCTCTCCCACCGTGTACCCCTACATGTTAATGCCGTCCACTCGGGCCACCTTCCTGGCCCGCAGGTACCGCTTCATCATCGAGCTGGACCTCAGCCCCTCCACAGGCATTGTGGTAAGATGGATTGAAGAGTGTTTCTCTGCTGGCAAAAACAAATGAATACGTTTTGTTTCAATTATTTGCTTTGTAAATTCTTCATAGTGAAAAACAATATCTGTTTTTGCATCCATAATATCTACAGAATATTCAGTATGAAACCTTAGGTGCCTCATTCCAAGTGCATGACCTGCGCCACATTGTCTCATGGGTCCTTACTGGTTAATGGTATCAACATTAACACATTTCTGACCTGCCCAAGTAACAACAGAGTTTGTCTGGTGTTTCCTTTCTCTTAGTTGTAAGTTAAAGATGAGCTGTTATTTCTGTGTATACAATAGCAGCTATTGTTACTTATTGTTATTGTTGGTGTGTGTAGGTGTAAGAGCTCTTCCTGTTCCTGTTTTCAGTCTGTATCCAGTCTAACCAAGACTGGATTGGTCATACGTAGCACAAAATAAGGACATCAGTCTCAGTACTAGTGTATGCAAAGTACAGCGAAAGCTCAGGGGACACTAGCTTATGTTCAGTAATTGCCATCCTGAGACTGAGTTAGAATTTGTATGTTTTGTTCATATTGGTGTGCAGGTCAGACTGCATGCAGCACTGCTAAAGATCATTTCATTTCTAGCAGTTCAATTCAGTTTACATCTTATGCAGTTTACATCAGATTTTTCACCGTGCTGTTGGCATAGTTGTTTGGTCAGTCCACCACTTTGTTCCGGACTGAAATGTCTTGGAGACTCTGGCACAGATTGCCATCCAAATCTGTGCACTTTAATGTTCCTGACGGGATGAAGAGTAGTATCTTTGTGATTCCCTGAAATTTCATCTACTGCCATCATCAGGGCAGAATTTCATTTTATCCAGTGCTCAGAAGCACTCAGGAGAAGAAGTAGGATTATTTGAAACTGGGTGCAGAAGCTAAAAACTCAACCCTCTTCACCAAAATTACATATTTTTGTTTTTTCCATGAAAAACAATCTCTTCATGCCTTGAGCCATTTCCTTATCAAGGAAGTTTCAAATTTTTATAACATCCTTCAGATGCCATACTGAACATGTTTGTCACACTAACGTCTGGTGGCTTGAGCTGCTTCTCTGTGGTGTGGTGTCAGATGTCAGATGGTGATGATGATGGTGATGATGATGATGATGATGATGATGATGATGATGATGCTCACAGCATGTTTTTCAGGTGTGGGTCAGTCAGTCTTGAGCAGAAATGACTCTTTGCAGGAGTCAGCTTTGAAGAGAGCTGCTCACAGTAGCAGGTTGTTGTTTGCAGCTCAGTGATTGTGTGTTGTTGGTTGGCAGGTGTCGCAGCTGATTCCTCATGAAATGGCGTGGTTTAATTTTCATACCCTGAAACATCTCACCAATTGCCTGAAGAAGTTTTCACACTCAGCAGCATATTCAGATGTCAGAGCAGCTTTTGTTCTTTCAGATTAGGGACATGTACAGTGTTTCCTCTTTCCAGTTTCACTTTCATTGATTTCACATTTGAAAGCAGAGATCTGAGAAGCTGGCTGGAGCTTGAGGTTCAGCTCTGAGAGGTTCTTGGTAATGTCCACCATGAAGGCCAAAGCACACAGACACCTGCTATCACTGAGTTCCAGTTTCTCCTGTCATCTCCAATTGTTTGAGATAAATTGACACTTTGGAACAATTTCAGCTCAGTGGTACACTGCAGTTCCTAGATGGAAATGTTTAGACATGGAGTTGTCTGCTTATGTTGATCATAACATGTCTTGCAGTATGTAAAAAAAAACACTATATGGACAAGCCAGTCAAGGCATAATATTTCAAGCTGCTGTGTGGGACTCACCTTGTTGGGACATTCTGACCCCCAGTGGCAAAAACAGAGAAATGCACCTGTAATAACCAAAAATACCTAAATCAGAGGTAAAAACTATTATAGCCGGATATAATGCTGGGAGGTTTTTGTCAGATTCACAGCTGTATGGACCTTAAACTTGATGCCCTCTTCTGACAAAACTATGCATAAAATACTTGAGCAGTTAGTGAGCACAGAAATGAATTCTTAGTCTGTGTTTTGTTTCGTGTTCTGCAGGATGACAGCACAGGAGAGATGATCTTCGACGAGGTGTTTCATGCCCTGTCAAGGTGTCTGGCTGGTCTGGCTCAACCCTTTAAAGTCCCTGGAACTGATCAACTGTTTAAGCCTAAGATCTTCATCACCATCTTGGCTTATTCATCAATTATTGGCCTCACCTCCCATCAGGTCATTACAGTTTTTGTTAACAGGTGTTTTACAAAGTCTAAAAAGACTCTAAAAAGAAATTGAATACTTTGAAGAGTAACTTAACACCATGTTGAAAAGCTGTGTTTTTCTGTCCCCTAAAGTTGAAAGTTTCAAGTGTTTTCACCTCTGACCACAGCTGTCATCACCTGATGGTGTGGTCAGAACTGTACTCTGTTGAACCTGTAATGTCACCCAGCCCAGGATCCCACCTGTACTTCACTGCAGCATGGTGAAAAGTTACACCTGCAGATGTCAGCAAAATCAACATTTGAGGGGTGTCAAGTTACTCTTTAAAGAATATTAGACTTACTTTAATTTACTTTGAATTGAATTGAACTTAAATGCAATTCAAGTTCTGGAAGTTTTTATTGGACTTTAATATTTGTAACCCTCAGAAGACAATCCACAAATGTCTATCATGATCCAGAAAATCCATAAACAATTAATCCATTATCCTCAAACATGTATGCTGTAAGAATGGGACAAAATTGTACAAACAAATAAAAGGGAAGTGACTAATGTCACATGGGCGCAAACTGACAGGAAGTGATCTGTAAATATGCAAAACCTATTTCACATGCACAGATGGATCCACAAGTGTGTGTATTGCTTTATGTGTATTTTTCAGGTGAAACTATCTACATTTGTAAAACCTATGTTATTTGCATGTGAAATAAAACACATGTTCACTGAGTAAGTTATGTGTATTTTCAGCTCACTCTGTATTGAAATGAAAATGAAGTCCCTTTTTGTGGATAGTGGAATATTTGTGGATCATGGCACACTTTTGTGGATTGTCTTCTGTGGGTTAACAGCTATTCTGCTGATTGATTTCTGTTCAGGGGAAATTGTTCTAATTGCAGATTCGTGACACAGGCTGGACACATGTTGCATTTGCAGCTCTTTACAGTGCAGCATTTCACTTACATATGCCAGTCAGAATTAGGTTATGTGAATGTGAACAATTGTTTGGGCACACTGATGTGAGAGACTCTGATTTCTGACACCTGGACTGGTGGCGATATCTTTTGCTACTATGAACATTTATTTTACTTTATTATCCCAAGAATCTTTGGCACAAATTGTCTTTTGCGATGAGTTCTCACGTCTTGTGCAGCTTGTAGCTACAGGCTGCGAACAGAAATCAGGCTGCCACTCCAAACTGTTTCTGTCCTCTCAGCCTTCACATCTCAGCTTTTTAATTGCACTTATTTATAACATTAATTTCCCCAGAAGTTGAAAGCCAAACCTAAATGGATTCAGTAAGGGATTTGACTGGACTCAGATGTGATAAGCAGGTTCAGGAATGAAGTCAGGTTCAGTAAGAGGATTTGATACTGGATTCACATGTGATAAAATATCATCAAACACTAGCACTAACTGTAACCCCTCACAAGAATTAGCAGCCTCTACACTGATTGAAAAGAGTTCAGCTTGAATTACATAATTTTCCCTGCATCTTATACACACTGTATATTTAATGTTATCAAAGATGTACATTAATGTTGTAATAATGTTTTTCTCTGTGCCCCAAAATTCCTTAACTTAAGGGCACTTGTGCCTCTGAAAAGAAATGTCAGCATGTGGCCTGCTTTGTTTCTGTGTGATGCATAAAGCTGTTGTAGATATCCTTTGACAGCCTTGATTCCCCCTGCAGGTTTTGGTACAAGGCTGTCAGCTTGATAGAACAGACCTCGATGAGTTCCTGCATCACATCTATCAGCAGCTCAGAGCCGTGGAAAGCAGCATTGCACAAGTCCTACATCAGCAGCATGAACAGGCAAGGGCTCATGAAAAGCATTGGGGTTTGGAATAACTTGTGAGGTTGAGAAAAGATGTTGTTAATGAGACAACATGTCATTAAAACAAACCTATCAATATCAGTATTATCAGTGTCAGCCTACTATTAAGAAGCCATCAGTTAGCACTGTTGTTGACATTCTCCTTCATCACCATCAACAGTTTATTTTGACTCAAGCTCCTGATATATATCTTTTCATCTAATTGTAAGAGAGAAGTGAGTGTATTTGCCAATATACTCTAGTATTCTTTGAAACACGGAAAATACATAAACAGGCAAAAAAAGAAAAAGAAGAGAGTTGAGTTCAATTTTGAAATTTAAAATTGATTAGAAGCATAATTCACAAGTCTGAACTGAACACTGAATGTGGTCTAGTGTTCTGGTCTATGATATATTTCATTTAAAGGGAGTTTAGAGGTAGCTTGGTACTTCTGTGAAGAAAGACTGAGTGTAAGGGCTAAGCATCTGCAGTGACATAAATCATGTTTGAGCCTTCTCGAGGTGTTGTGGGCCTAATTCAAAGAAGCACACTGTGCTGTACACTGTGATGGGAGGTGACCCTGATAACTCCGAGGCAAACCTATTCTCATTTAATAAACTCAGATTCGCTGGGTGGTAGCTGGTGCTGCCTGTCTAATATCCTGATGTCTTAACCTATCAAAGCTCCAGAAACCCTTGAAAATAGCTTTATTATGAGGGCTGTACCACCATCAGAATTTTCTGAGTAGAGTCTGATTTGCTTGTTTTGGCCAGTGCGTTGACTGATAATTGAACCGTTGTTTAGAGGGCAGCCCTAATGAAACCGCCTGTAGGCCTCATGTGAGTCATTTTAAAGATTAAACAAGTGCTGGAGCTTTAATACGTAAAGAGGCAGTCCACACTAGATTGTGGAAGGAGGTGAAGCATACTGTAGGGGTACAAGTCTGTTGTCCGTGTCATCACACCAATTAGTGATACAGCATGGTATTATGTGGAAAAAGCATGTTGTCATCACTAGTTGGCAGTGCTTAACACTCATTGCTGTGTGTGATGATCACAAGGAAGTGATCATTAGCAAACCATGTGTCCTGCTTGGTTTTTCAACAGTTTATGTGACTGTGCCAAGCAGCACTGTTTTTGCATGTATTGGTAACCTTGGAGACAAGAGATCTCCACAGACATGTATCCACACCTGGTAAACACCAAACTTCCTCTCCTACGACTGCATCACTCTTTCTCTGTCAGTTTTTGGGGAAGTGACTGTGGAGACACCTGGCAGATTTCATTCTCATTTGCATAAAGCTCTTTTTTTGACCGCTGATTTATTTTGTATCTCTTGTCGCTCCCGTGTCCATTGAAATACCACAATCCCTTGCATTCATCATTCCGTAAAGCACATTCAGTGGATCTCAAACACTAGACTGGGTGCAGTTACTCTTTAAAAACTGCCTCAGTTCTCCATGCACTATGCAAGTAGGTGAAGTTGTGCCTGAAGCCCTACTTGACTAATAGCCTGATGTCACCATTTGTTGGTATGTGTAAAGGTACAGGGTACAGCGTCCATTTATTTATCATTCTACAACACAGGGTTGAAATGCAAGTTGGAGTCCCTATATGCAACACAGAACCAAAATTGTATCTGGATGAAAAAATATAAATATTCATAAAAATGAATTATTTTTGGAGGAGGATGAGTTGAGGAGTCCCACAGTCTGAGGAAGAAGCTGCTCTGTAGTCTGGTGGTTCGGCAGTGGATGCTTCTGTATTGCTTGTCCGATGGTAGCAGAGTGAACAGGTTGTAGCAAGAATGGGTACATCGAAGTGTGACATCAGTCTTGTGGATTTGTTAGTCTTCATTGTTGATGAAGATCATCAATGCATGTATTTTTTCCTGTGCCATTAGTCTGTGGAGCCAGTCCAAAGCTCAAGTCTCCATAGCAACACTCTGGACGACCAGCCTCACAGAAAGCCGAGCATTTCCATGGTGTCAGCTGATATGGGTCTCGTCAGCATGGTACGCCAGGGCATCCTGGCCCTTCAGTTGCTGCCCCCAAACTCCAGTGCAGGTAGGTTTGTCTTAAGTACCCAGCTGTCATTTAGCTTCTAGGGTTTGTCTAAAGGGTGAGGAGGTCCTCCCTTGCTGACCTGCTGAATTGTTTCTCTCTCCAAATTCTTCCAACAATCACACCTTTGCCTGGGCCGCTGCTGCATTTTGTTTACACAGAAAATATGTGTGACGTGCACGCAGGCACACATGTACATACAGATATATCAATTAAATTTAAAGAAGAGGTAGTGTGTGAGAGGGAGGAAGCTAAGAGCTCATACGAAGACTCCAAAACAGTCCTAAAAAAACTCAAGACAAGACCAACAGAATCACACTGAAATAAAAGCAATAAGAAGAAGAAGAAAAATGTACTTTTTATTATCACAACATTACATATACATGCACCCCACACATTACATGCACACGCCATGCTTTTTGTGAAATGAATTCTCCGCGTTTGACCCATCCTTGGTCCGTCGATCCTCCGCGGCAGACCAGGAGCGGTGGGCTGCCAGCTGCCAGCCGACAGCGGCGCCCGGGGACCCATCCTTTTTTTCGTCACCATTGGTCAGGTGGTGATCTTCTTGCATGTTTTTAGTGGGGGTTATTTAAGGAGGAAACCCCAGGTGAACATGGGGAGAACATGCAAACTCCACACAGAAAGGCCCCCTTTTTCCTCGAGCAGCAGGCATCGAAGGCATGGTGGAGGACACGCCACCAACACCCACCTTCTAGCTGTGAGGCGACAGTGTTACCACTTGTGCCACCGTGCTACCCAAGGGAGCATGCAAGGGACAGAGGATGACTACAAAATTTAATACAACATAAATATAACAGTTATTTATCTTTCCAAATGTTCAACAGTCAGCACTGCGATTGTGAGTTAGCAGTGTTTATTTAAGATCTTAGAATAGCTGCTCTGTGTCTAAATGACAGTTTTACAGGAACATACAGGGAGATGAAGATGTTCAGACTGAAGGACTGTTGTGAGTGTTTTTGTTTGCTTCCTGGGATTCTGAAGAGGAGATCAAGGCTCATTTATTGTTGGTTGAACTGTGGCTTTGTATTGAGCACTGACTGCCTCCTTTTCTAGTTAAGTACACTATATTGCCAAAAGTATTCACTCACCCATCCAAATAATTGAAATCAGGTGTTCCAATCACTTCCATGGCCACAGCTGTATAAAATCAAGCACCTAGACATGCAGACTGTCCCCTTGTCAAATGCACGTCATCAACGTCTCCTGTGCATGTTCCACTGAAGTGTCTCGTTAAGGTTGATGCTGGTTGCATCATTGCGAACAAATACACTGTTAGCTAGTTGACCTCAGTGACATCAATTAGCCACAAATCAGGCATGCTTATTATTTTCTAGTATCTCCCGGAAACTGTTGCTTTGGAACTGCTTTGGAGTGTCTCTTCTAAATTCTGTGCATGTGTTTTCAAATTAATAGAGCTTTCAGAGCCATGGTATCATACTGTGGCATCTTTGATTTTGGTGCATGAAGCTGTCCACCAGTCTCTCTGATTTCCAGTGTGCATTTGCTTTTTACCTGTTTTGACATAACTGACTGTGTTAAGACCTGAAGTGTTAAGGTCTCAGTATGCTTCAAATATACCCAGATCATACAACTTGTCATCCACTCACCTGTTGAATGGCAGCACTGGAACTCTTGTCTGTGTGTTTTGCGTGTGCCCTTACACCCACCAACTCAACCACAAGCACACACGTGCAGTCAGTCATGATGTCACACCCCCCTTTTAAAGCATCAGATGACTAATCAAACCAAACTTGTAACACACATACATCAGTGTGATGAGAAGTACCTAAGATGACAGAAACCGCCTCTGACCCATGTTCCTTGTGCTCACATGGATGGGGTGCGGTCTATGACCTATACTGCAGCCAGCCATGAGGGGGCAAGCAGCAAACTGTCATGTTGTCCTTCTTCATATACAGTCAATGGTTCAAACCCTGCCTACTTTTAAACCAGCACACAGCTGAACAGTCTCTGTATGCAGTGTGTAAACATTTGACCAGAGTTGTGAGAAAGAATCTTTTACACTCTCGAAGCAGATTGTCTGACTTCATCACACTTCATAATTTCACATGTTCACATGTGTGTTCCAGGTATCATCATAATCACAGATGGAGTGACGAGTGTTCCTGATGTAGCTGTGTGTGAAACCCTGCTGAACCAGCTCAGGAGCGGAACCATTGCCTGCTCCTTTGTGCAGGTAAAGATGATAACATCTGGATGTTTGCAGCTCTGACTTTGCTGTTAGTTATTCACATGGCTTCCTTTTCCAAATGGAATTCCAGAAATATTCATGAGAAAGTGTTGTCATTGGTTTTTATCGTGTGTATGCTGTATTTGCATACACACAATATTTCATTGCGATTCTATTGGTTGGTTTGTATTTTTCTTTTTATCTTTCTGACAACTGACAAAGGAGTATTTGCACACCAGTGTTCCAGTTTGAATTCATGGCAGCGGGTTTATCCTCAGCTGCTTTAGTAACTTGGACAATAATGAGAGAGAAGGGCTGAGATTTGAAAGATAACGTTATGACATACAAGGAGAGTCATGCATACAAGGATCTGAATAACTAAGTTACTCTATGCTCTATGTTCCATAAAAATGAACGCCCTGAATATGATTAATATCAGGATAGAATATATAAACAGGATACTTACGTAACTACTCAAAGAAATGTTACTTACAAGGGATTATGTGTCAAATCAAAATCAAATTCAGATCACATGTATTTATACAGCACATTTCATACAATGTAGGCTCAATGTGCTTCACACACAACAAATGTGAACAAATGAAATAGCACATAAATACAAATGAAATACATTTGAAAGAAAAATTGTTCATCCCCTGACCACCATAATCTTGACTCCTCTTGTGTTTTTTTCTCTTTCCAGGTTGGCGGTGCATACTCCTACGACTGCAGCTTTGGCTACATCCCCAACGTAGAGCTGATGAAGTTCATCTCATTAGCCACCTTTGGATCATACCTGCCCAGCTGTCCTGAAGTGGACCTGAGCAGCCAGGAGATGAATGCCTACCACAAGGCCTTCTTAACCTATTCCTTCCTAAAGACCCCTGAGTCTATGAACTCAGAGTACTTCTGTGGTGAGTCTTCACATTCAGTCTGTTTGTAGGTTATTTCTTTTGCTGACACACTGGGTCTGTATCTAAGTTTGCACTCAGGGATTATATTAATGTATATTGTTGATTCAAATTAGTGCTGTACAAATCTTACAGTTTAGCTTTGTTGCCATAAGGGAGTTCTTCAAGAAAAGCTATGCACTTTTAATGAAGGTGGCTTCCAAAAAAGGCTGAAATGTATTTGAAATTTGATATTTATTTAAATATTTCAGCAAACAAAAACACCAAAATGTGTTTAGTATCCCAATGAATCGACACAGTAGAAAAATACAACCCCATTTAATGTGTCATTAAGGAAAATAAATGTATATCATTTGCAAATAAAGTACATTTTGATGTTTTGAGTGCATGCAAGCATGTCTTTTATGTACAATAAGGAGCCTAACTCCCACAGCCCCCAGCCTTCAGTAATTTTGAATCAAATCTATTCATTTCAAAACACTGGTACCTATTTTCTAGGTACATATAAATTACAGTTGTCATTATTGTAGTTGAGTACTCTTAATTACTATAGCATTCTATTTTATGTTGATTTTAAATGTATTTCTTAAACATACTTTAAGGACAAAGATTTCGTCCAAATCGATTTTTTCCTAGTCTATTCCTGTTGGTTTTCTGGTTTTCTAAATGAAAAGCTATCCAACATTGGTCATCATAGGATGATGATTATTATGGCTAAGATGATGGTGAAAATAAAAGGGCTAACACAGTAACTACTTCACTGTTTTGTAGTTTCTCAGCACAAACTGTTCAATGAGCATCTGGTGTCGGCGAGTGGTAACCCCGCACTAGTGATGAGGAGGAAGAAGCACACGGAGAAGGAGGTCCATGCTCATTTGATCAGCGTGGTGTCTGTGCGACTGAGAGAGGGCTACACCATCAGAGAGATCAGCCTTACCAAAGGTAACTGGCTGGCCCTACAAGGTCTCACATATTTGACAAGTCCTTGAGCCAATAGATGCGGTTGCATTGCATTATCTTACAGTAACGAGTGCAGTGTTAGACCTTTGTTCTTGTTGAGAATGAAGCTCCTGCTTTTTTAAGGTGGAACTCAGCTGGAGGTGAAACTGGTGCTCTTATGGAAACACAACATGCATATTGAGTACTTGGCAGCCGCCTCCTGGCCGTTGGATCCTACCAAGAGAACCACCAGGGTGGAGGTGACGATGGAGGGAAGCTACGACATCCTGCATGACATCAGCTGCACCCAGAGGAAACCCATCACCAGCCCATACCGCACCTCCGTCATCCGACGCTTCTGGAACACACTGCAGAGGTACACCTGTGAGGAGGTGGAGAGTATGGTTTCCAGTCAATAAAAGCAAAAACCAACAGAAATTCTGTGCAGTTCCACCATCCTGTAGAAGTTAAAATAATGGTGGTGCGTTTGATAGAGCTAGATTGCCGTCATTTTAATGTGTTGTTACCTAACTGCATGTACTGTGTGTCCTTCTAGCATCAACCAGACTGATCAAATGTTGGTGCACCTCCAGTCATTTAATTCAATTCCTGAGAACTACATGATCCCAGAGAGCACCAAAAACGGAGTTCCTCTGTTCTACATCCCTCCTGGCTCGACTACTCCGGTACCATACAGACCTTCATTGATCATACTTAACTAGTATCTAGACATTCTGGTGCATGTGAACTCCACTCCAGTGTAGGATTAACTAAATCCATAGTTATGTGTTAGCTTTTCTTCTGAAAACAGTATTTTGTATAGTTAATGATGGTCCTTCATTAAGCACCTATGTGTTGAATATAGCAGACTCCTTTGGTATTCCACCAGGGTGTGCCAAATTATGGAATTCTACACATAGCTTTACTTTACACAGTCTACCACAGAAGCGCTCTGAAAACACTTGCCAACTCAAATTTAGGAAACTTTCTCATGTAACCAAAAAAGACACAAATTTGAGTGTAAATGGATTGGTCAGAACAGTCACAGAATGAAAAACATCAGAAATGTATTTCTGGATTTTAGACCATGTGAAGCTCAAGAAAACATCATTACCAAAGTCAAAGTTGACACATTGATTAACTAAGCAAATTAAGTAATGTTTGAGCAGTAAAAAGTGTGAAAACAGGATTTCATTGAACTCTGATGACCTTGACAAACTGGCCCAGTTGTTTTTTAGTGGACTGCTGCCAACTGTCAAAAGAGGGATCAACGGGTTCAGCAGACTCTTATGACAATACATGGCTCAGCAAAACCCACAGTCTGAATGGGATCAACTACACTGATAACTATAATCTGTGCTGGGGATGTAGGCATCTTTTCATGACAGATGGCCTCCACCCAAGCAGGCCTGGACTGCACTGATTGACCGTTTTTGGTTCAGCCTGTGACATCCTTTGGCCAGGCTTAAGATAACTCAGCAGCGTCAGTGCCAGGAAGACAAAACACCATAGCCTCAGAGTCAGCCTGTTGAAAACCAGCTCACACAGCAGCAGCCTCACCACCTGGAGAACCAAACACTGCACGCAGCCTCTGTGTCAGCCTGCTGATAACCAGCTCATGGATCAGTCTTCCAGTTCCCTTCACCCTTCCATCCCATCACCCCTGCCTCACCCATGTGGGGATTCACTGATAAAGCATGCAGTGCAAGCACGCGCTGGTTAACAGTGGCATTCCATTCATCCCCGATCACTGCCACGTCATCTGCCTTCACCACAACCAGTCACATTCTGTAATACCCACCTGCCGATAATAAGGGCAACAGCTCTCTCATGTCGACTGATGAAATAAGGCCAGTGAGGTTACTAAAAGTTTTCGTCATCAGTGTCCCCCCACCTCCCCTCGTCTCTAAACACCACCAGTCCAGTCAACACCAAGCAAATCTATTTGGCAGCAGCACAGGCAGGAGGGTTCCTGCTCCACCTCAGCTCCCCCCAGTATCCTGATAGATCTGATATCCATTCCTCATCAGTGGTCTTAGAAATCTGTGAGCAGCTCAGGTCAGCAGGTAGAAAAGCAACACAGACCTGGACACAACTTCCAGAGGATCTTTCTTCTGTGTGCATACCTCCTCCAACTGAATGATGTCCTCTTTTTCCAGGTCTTGTCGTTGCAGCACAGTGGATCCAAAGACTCCTCTCAGTCCCAGTTTGCTTCCTACTGGAAGCCCATCCTGTCCATGGATGCCAACTTCTGGCAGAGATGGCTGCACATGCATCGCATTGCTATCATCCTTGAACATGACATGTGAGAAATCTGTTGCTGTGAATGACTATTAAAAACTATTTAAAGATGATTTTCCCAGCTCGGACCATTGATAACACCTTCACTGAAACAAACTTGACAAGACATAAGACATGACTGAAAAGATAAAGATCAAAGAAAAGAACGTGCTTGTGTGGATGAAGCAGCATATTTTACGAATGCTTGGTGTTTAGCTTTGTATTCTGCCATATTTGTTTGGCTCTGTTTATTCTGCTCTGTCAGTCCTTCATGACATCAGTAATGTTTTCCTCCCAGGCCTGTCCCCAAACACCTGCACACAGCTGGAAACAATGGACGTTACAGCACCATTCAGTGTCGCATCTCCCACTCTGCCCTCACATCACTGCTGAGGGACTGGAGCAGCTTCGTACTGGTGGAGGGCTACTCGTATGTTAAACTCATATACAGGTGAGAGACAGGATGAAGGAAAAAACTGCACTGAAAGCTGTCAGTAAGTTATGGTTAGAAATACAGTACATGTGGGGTTACATGCTGGAAGAAACTCTTGTTTTATATACTGAATACTGGCACTAAGATTGTTAATGAATAATGATGGTGATCATTGTTTTCTCATGGGAGCTGCTGGAAGCTGATATTTCTGCCAGTATTTTGCATCTCCAGTTTTCAGCATTTTCACACTCAAAGAAAAGCCTCCTAAATTGGAAAGGTTCCACGCACATGGAAAACAGCCCTGTGGTCAGTGGTTTACTACCTAGGTGTTGGCACCCCCAACGAATCCCCAAATAAATCTGAGATGACAACAAAATGATTAAAGGCATAAGCATGAAGTCATGTCTACAGTGAGGCTAAGGCCAAGATGTTGCTGGTCTATAACTTGTCACAAGCCAAAAGATTTTGTGACACTGGGTAAAGTCACAGCGTGTTTTACTCCTTAAAATGAAAAATCCATCAAGCAACTCTGTTTTGAAAAACAAGTTCCTTAAAAAAAGTGAGGTTCCATTAATTCTGTCTCCACAGCTCCTCCGACCAGCCTCCTACGTCCTTCTACCTGGTCCGTCTCATCTCCAAGACGCCCTGCATGGTGCTGCGGCTGGGCTTCCCTATCGGCACCCCCGCCCATGTTAGAAACAAGGTACTGAGTCAAATGAACATGGAGTGAACTTACATGTTGTGAAATGAAAATGAAATTAGAAAACACATTGATAATTGGAATAACAGGTAATTTGACCAAACAATCTCAAGTCAAGGATGTTTTACTAGATTTTTCCAGGGCTTCTATCTTCCATCTCTCCGTCTGCTGATGAAGACCAGGGTCTGGGTTAATAAGTGCACTTTGAGTTCAGATTGGCAAATCTAATCTAATGCTAATACTTAGACTCTGTCAGCTCAGAAGTCTGTCTCCAGCTAACATTTCCATGTGACCACATTTTAAAAAGAGAACTCTGTAAAAGAGTCTTAAATATGAACTTGATGGCTGCGTACATGTACTGAGACTAAAGCTACATGTTCCAGGCCCATGTCATGCCATGTTCCCATGTCATGTACTGAGGGAGCAGCATTATTGGTGTAGAACTAATTCACTCCAAAGCAAGGTATTAAAGATAAAATATAAAAGTAATTAAGTGTAGGCTATTTGAAATGTTATTCAGTCCAACATCACCTTTTTGGTTATTCACTTCATTTTGAAGGACTGCAGATTAACATTTGAAGATTTGCATGTGCACATTTGCACTTTGTAACATATCTGAAGAAGCTTAATATTTATCAGAACTCTAATATCTGCCCTCAACATTTGGGCTCCAACTTTTCAGAGAACCAACAGTTACATTAATTAGGTAGGCCTTTACTTAATGTGTGACAAGCTTTCAAACCAATCAAAACATGTTGACACAGCATGGCACCAGCCACATCTGTACAGACACACTGATGAATCAAAAGTGTCTAAAGCCTGAATGGCACATCTTCTCTGTACTAACCTGGTTTGACGTTTGTGTTTCTTCAGATTGTGGATGAACTGCGAGAGCAGATCCTCAAACTTCGCTTCCCTCATCGTGTTCAGAACAAAGAGGCAACCCCCAAAACCAAGAGGAAAGTTGTTGGCCATCCATCACCATCCAAATCTCCCTCCATCCCTGCTCCCAAACCTGCACTGTCAGACAGACCCTGTGTGGTGGTGCTCAACAAGCCGATGGAGAAGCTGCTCATAAGGTCAGTGCAGATGGCGGCAGGTAATCAGAGCTGCTCAACATGGAACCAAATAAACACCTGCCACTTATTTTAAATTGTAATTGTTTGAACATTGGTTCACATTGTGAGTTTGTGCTCTACTATTTCTCTCTTTTCAAAAAATATTGTTTCCATTGGTTTGTGGCTATAGATGAGTCAGAATACGATGTGTAAAGACACCAGAAAAGCTGAAGTATCCTGTGTGTGATACAAGGCTGCCAGCTGGACACATTTTAATGAAATAAACCATGGACACTTTGCAGGTATGAGAAGCTGCCACTGGACTTCAGAACACCCTTCATTTTCAACATGGAGAACTTTCCTCAGCCCTCCAACAGCGCCGTCCCCCTCTGCATGGCAGCCAACCGGACAGCTTCCTCCACCCTGGCCTCGCTGTCTCGTTACTTCCTGCACCAGCGCTGGGTGTGGGCCGTGCAGAGCAGCCAAGGATTGACTGTGGCCATGCAGGCAGTTGCTCACATTCTGTCCATGCTGTCCGAGTGAGTTCACACACCTTGTTTTCTTTTTCTTTTAAGTTTAGTCCAAACATCACAAAATGTTTTACTTTTAGTTTCATTTTCTTAGTCATTATAAAGAATGATCAAATTGATAAATTAAAAAGAAAATGCAAGAGTACTCTCAGAGACTCAACTGAAATGTATAGAGAAGTTTGGTCTCATTCTGAGCTGGAGTATCTGCAGATTAACTCCATACCTGATACATTTGATCCACTAAAGGCAGGCACAGTCAGAGATGAATAAATCCCTGTCTTTGTTGTCTTTGCTGGCACCTTGACTGTTAGCCTGGTGGACATCTGCACTCTGTTGAGTGTACTCTTTCAATAACTCAAATCCAAATGCTGTGAATTCTGCAGTCACTGCAGTCATCTCAATGGTAGAAAGGTCTTTAAATGATTCCTAATTTGCTGTAAATGCAACCTTGTTAACCTGCTCTTTTGATACATTCAGTATATTATTATTAGTGCTGGCAAAAATATCGGGTTATTAAGGCGTTAACGCAAATCAATTTTAACGGCGTCATTTTTTTTTAATCGTGCGATTAACGTTCTTTGTGACCTAGTGAACTTGCAGTTTTTCATAAGCTGTGGCCACTGCTACTAACATTACAAAAACTACAGGATCCGACTGTAAACCGGAAACAAAACAATGGGCACGCCCCACGCATGTTTTGGTCTCGCCTGCTCGCTCGCTGTGAAGTGTAGGCGGATGTCAAGCATGAAACGCTGAAATGGATGCGAACAAAATTCTGAATAGAAAGTTTAGTTTCAAGAAGTTGCCAGATGGGTCGACTGGCAAGATCAAAGTTTGAACAGAGGCATGTGGATACCGCAACTAAGAACAAGCTTACTGCAGCCATAGCCAAGTAATGTTCATTCTTTCTGGAGAGAAATAAGAGGCTGGGTTGATGAGCCTCTGGTGAATAAACAGAAGAGCATTATAGTCTGACTGCTTGTATGTTCAAAGGAAACTTAAGGAAGGAAAGTTTAAGCCATGGTTTAACTGCACTATAGACTGAGTCCTAGTTTACAATGATGTGCACTTTGTAACTTTATCTTGTATCACCCTGTTTTGATCCCTTAGAAAGGGTTGTTGAAGGGGCTTTTTTGTAACCAAGCATTTATTTTTTGTCATCTGTTTACTGACAGTGTTAAATTATGTGAGATTTGATTCATTCAAATGTGAATGACTGCTCAAAGTGAGAATGTTAGTGTGAAATATAACACTACACGTTGTTTTCAATGAAAAAACATTTGCAAATGATAATTAATGGGACATTTAGAGTAGATAAAAATGTGCGATTAATTTGCGATTAATCGCGAGTTAACTATGACATTCATGCGATTAATCGCGATTAAATATTTTAATCGATTGAGAGCACTAATTATTATTATATACTTATTCCATCAGTGCAACAATCACATCTTCCTCACCAATGTGGTGCTCTCACTATCACAAAATTCCTCTTTTCATGCACTGCTGATTTTCAGTTGCCTCAATTTTACCATTTTTTTCGAACAGCTTTTAATTGAGAATTTACAGTTTTTATTTACTGTATAACAGGCCTGCTGTGTCCATCACATGAGTGGAGAATAAATTGTATAAAAATGGAGCACAAGTTTATTTTAATAAACCAGTGCCCCAAACCAATCCATTACTTTTAACATTATTCAGGCAAGGTGAGTCATTTGTATCACACCTTTCAACAACGAGACAATTCAACACAGCTTGTTGGTGTATTCCAGACATTCAGTGATGCATTGCAACAGACTTAAATAGTACATTTTGAGCAAACAGAAAACAACATTTGTTTGATGCCAAGCGTGACCTGAGCATTCTGATGTCATTAGTGCAGAATTATACAGTAGCTGTTATGATGCTGTTTGGCTCATAAAGGCTTAGAGACATGGCAGCTGAGCTGGTTTGGTGTGGAATAAGCAGCTTGGTGGAATTTGTTCTGTGAAAATGTCTTGATGTCTGTGTAGAATCCGCACTTCAGAAGGCTTTCACTTTGCTGCCAGTGGAGAGGGCATAGTCAACATGGTGATCGAGCTGCCAATGAAGGTAAAGACCAGCAGGACTCCAGGTCATTTCAAATGAAATGTTGAAGTTTTCCATTTGGACCATTTGATTGTTTTAACTTCAGTACTGTAATGTTTCTGTGTATTTGGTTGTGGTATTATCTCTAGTCCTAATTTGTTTTAGCTGAATTTTAATTGTGTCTGCAGGGCATGTCAGCGGACACGGACAGAGAGAGTCACTCTTGTATTGTTCAGTACATCCTGTTTCCACCTCACTCGACATCTACTAAGGACAGGTAAGACAGTGGTTTGGCCACAAACACATCACTTAAAGCCTGCCAAGATGATTCTTGGCCTTTGTGATTTTGTGAGCTGCCTTGCAAAGTAATATTCTAATGTCTGTGTTCAGATTGACCTGCTTCAAAAGCCCCTTTAGTTCTGGGAGCTGATACTTAAGGCTGCTGAAAACAGGATCCTTTGGCAAAATCATTTGCAAAGCAAGGCGATGTCATGCAGCAGCATACTGCAATGGCCGATTGAATACACATTCCTGGTAGACAACTTTGTAACATGAACAGCATGATTTTTCTTTTTACCTTGTGGTCTTTGTGAGGATGATGAAATGTTTGCTACCATTAAGATAATCCAGAGTTGCAAAATCTTTTCTTAAAGTGTTGGAAGCTGATGCAGTGTTTTGATGTCGTATAAGCTCGTTGATCTGTTGCATCTGAAGAAACAGCCACTTGTTTTGTAATGTCAAATTGAATTGAAGGGTCAAGTGTTCCTTTATGGGTTCAGAAAATTCTTCTCCTTTTTAAATGAAATAAACTATTCTAAACTCTTCTTGGATGAGCCGGAAAATTAATCGAAGTCACAAAGCTGAAACAGGTTTTTTTTTTTTTTTTTTTCTAAACTGACATTTCACAAATACATGGTTCTCACAGAAAAGCAAGGACTAAAAACTTAAGACAATTGTATGGCATGTGATAGATGCTGTAGATTAAATGACTCAACATTAAATAAAGTAGTTGAAATGAGCAAAAACTTAAACATCTACTGCAGCTAAGTGTAATATACACATGAAAGTTGCAGTAATGTTCATTCAGAACGTCAGCTGTGATAGTAGTTGTCTTTAAACAGGGGGTCTGTGCTCTAGTGACTAGTATGAACCAGAATACTGGCATTTCTATCATCAGAGGCTGCACAACTAGAATTAAAAGATGCAACAGGCAGATTCAGAATGGGTCTATTGGGGCATCAGGGTGGTGAGAGTAAAACAAACCAGAGAGGTAGATGTGATTCAGAGGTCAGGAGCCAGCTCAGGCATTACTGTCTGCCACCGTGTTGTTTGTGATACAACCATAAGATGGTGCCAAGGAGATGTTCAAATTCTACACCAGTGAGGCTAAACCGTGAAGCCCAACCGTCAGCACGGTTTGGTTCCAACCAAGGACTTCTCACACTGATTAGCAGTCTTTGCAGAAGGTGGAGAAACTCAGTTAAGCTGCAGACTGAATGAAAACCTGCAGCCTGTTGTCCACCCCTGTTTTACACATAGTGGTTCTAACTGAGATGTGTGGTCTGCATACCAAGGTGAGCACACTGACCCTCCTTCATGATTGCCAGCGCCAAGTCTGCATTTCCTTGGTTCTCTGACTGAACTCTATGAGGAGTTGAACAAATCCCCAAATAGACTTAATGAAATAATTTCACTGGAAGGAACAGTTCTGTGCAGTTTGGTCGAGCTGTAATTCTACATTTGACAGCCTGTTGTCTTTTGTCTTTCATGGGACTCCAGCTTCTCCACTGATGATGACAACGACACTGAAGTAGAGGCTGTAGACATGGACACAGAACTGAACCTAGTGACAGAGTGCTGGGTAGAACCACAGAGTGGCACGGTGATGAACTGCATGGACCAGCATCGCCACTTCCAGGGCCTCAAGTACCAGGAGATCCCTCAAGCAGTATGTGGAACTAATTCATACAGCAGCTAGTTCCAGAGGGAAAGTCTGTCCACCCACTCATTCATTCTGAAATAGAGCTGAGGGTGGCATCTGGGGGCGATGGTCTAAGTCTCTGTGTGCACGCAGAGAGCTCAGCTTACTATTTTGTTGTCACAACAGTATTGTATGTCTTTAAGGAGCATTCAGTTGTGTTTAATAGTGCCCTGCTGTGTAGATCTTCCCAAGGGACCTGGCCTGTATGTCAACCATGATGACCTTTGAGTATTTGAGCCAACTGTGTCAGAATAAGGACCAGGTCTGCTCACTGCCAACTGAACTCAAGGATATGAGAGGTAACAAACACAGAAAATCACATTTTGTACAGTGTTAGTTGATACAGTACATACTATAAATTTTGAAATGGTGATCAGCAGCGTTGGAGGTTGAGATACTTAAGAAAAAGTAGCAGTAACACATTGTAAAATGTCTTTTTACGTCTTTTTCAAATAAAAATCTTATGTTGAATATGAATATGAAGTCAACGCAACATCAAAATGTGCCTAAAGTATAAAAAGTAAAAGCTCTCTTTATATACTATTCTATGTTAGAATTGTGGATTGTTGTTACTGATGCATTAATGTGTAAGCAGCACGTAACTGTGGAAGTGTGATGAGGTGAAGCTAAATTCAGATGTCTACAAATCCATAAGAAAAATCATATGTTTTGTATGTAAAATCTTAATTTGTAAAGTAACAAGTAACTAAAGAAGTCAAATGAACACAGTGCAGTAAAAGTGTTTTCTTCTGAAATGTGGTGGATTAGGATAACTAGTATGAAATAACATAAAAAACAAATATTCAAGTAGTACAGACATCTCAGAATGGAACATTAGTACAGTACTTGAGTAAATATACTAGTTACATTCCACCAGTGCTGGTCGGGTTTATTTACCTCAACTGAAAGAGATTTGATTTATTTGATTTAAAACAGGCACATCTCAGAGAGAAGTTTTTCTTCCCTGTACGCCAGTTAATGCAAACTCCAGGATAAATTCAGCATGATGCCATTTCCACAGCACTATTTCCATCAGCACAACAACAGAGGCTTTCATACTCACACTGTGCTCCTCCTTGCATTAGTAACACCGTTTTCAAAGACTAATTTTGCTTGCCATTTTTTAAGTGCCGTTAAACCAGTGATGGTGAAACCAGACACTTCCTGGATACAACAACCCTGTAATACAGTAAATACCACAATTCTCAAAATCCAGTGTTTGATAGTGAAGCCTCAAAGAATAACCAGGTGCATGGCAAGTTAAAGCTGGTCACTTACAAAGGGTTGCTGAAAAACTTTGCTGACAGCGGTCATTTCTTGTACTGTCAGGGTTCACATGGTAAATTCAGCTTAATGTATATTTCCACAGCAGTACTGCTGCGCTGAGCTTCTTTACTGTGGCAGAAATATTGTTCACTAATTAATTCCAACAGCTTCTCAGCGTTTTTTTCTGTCAATGTTTCACACTACCAGCATTCTGGCCTTTGAGCTGTTTAGAGCTTTTTAATGAGAAGTGTTTGTGCAGGACTTGAGAAATGTTCTAAACAATAGCTTGACTGCAATTGAAAGAAGACTAGGTTGAAGCCTGCTGTATGGCTGCACCATGTATGGTCAGTGTGCTATATTGTGGTGTGTCACCTGCCGTTGCTGACTCAAATTGCCTGTGTGTGTGCAGGAGAAGCCCTGGCCTCTGAGGACAGCATTCACATGGTTCCTTTCCAGTTTGACCTCATTCAGCTACTGCCAAAATGCCAGCAGGTTGAGCTCTTCTTCCTCACATTCAGTACAGGTACAGTCCATCTACACCAGCAGTGACAATGATATACATCCATCCATCCATCAAGAAATAATGAAGTAAAAAAACAAAGTGGGAGAGGCAAAGAATACCAGGGAATACTTTAGCATTTACTTTTTAAGAAACAGGAAGTCTTCCTTGTTTTCCCGTGTGTGCTCTTCACCTTTTTGTCTGTAGCAGTGGAGAATGAGGAGCAGGTTCACAGCTCCCCCTGTCTGCCCAACGAGCTTCTGCTCAGCCTCTTCCACAGCAGCCTGGAGCTTGAGCTCAGTGACAGAGAAATCCCATTAGCTGACAGCGACCACATCACCTTCATGCACCATATCTTAGAGCGAGAACGAGATGGCCATGTTGCTCCTTTCTCCTTACCTGTTATTAAAGGTCAGTACATGTCTGCATCTCATCTCTGATGTTATTGTAGCCAATTTATGTGACTTTACGAGAGGTTAACTTCCATATTAACAGAAATACAGGCTTTTGGGTGATGTCATGTACTCTCTGTTGTCCAATTCTATCAGATGCATGAAGGGCTTCCTCGTGAGTTACTGTCTCTTCCAATCTATCACTCTTTCTGCCTCTCATGTCTTGTCAGAGGAGTGTGTGAAACCTGCAGACAGACAGGACACCATGACATCATTCCACACCACTGGCAGCAGTAAAGAGGTGATGGGGTCCACTAGCACTTTACAGGTAATCCCATGACAACAACTGAGGTGTCATGTCACAGTCACCACCGCTCTCACTTTTCAGGATACTAGTTTGATTCTCAAAACTATTTTTTGATTTACTGATTAATTCCACTTGGTACTACTTGTCTTTCAAACACTGTTAAACTATTGTCAGTGAAACTCATAAAGTCTACCAGGAAAGGGGGGTTAATGTCCTATGAGCCACTGGAAGAGTTTGGGAAACTGTACTGTTGTCATACTGATGAAATGCTATAGAAAGGCACATTATGCTGAATCTATCAAGACAGCAGATAAACATGGAGGAAGTGTTGAGTTTGCATCAACAATCCATAAATGAAAACATGAGAAGATCAGAAAACATATTTATAAAACAAGGGAAATTAGAAATAAAGACCTGTCTCTATTATATGCCTGTTTGAAATGTTTCTCTCTCAGCTTCTATCTGTAAGGTAAATAAATGGAAATCTGCAGTGGGAGCTGTGAGAGGAGCAGCATGTAATGTAAATGTGATGTATTAATTAGTCCTTACAAGTACAGTAATGAACATGTATTTCCTCTCTGTCCTTGGCAGAGTTTTAGTAATGCAGACCTTGTGGATGAAGAGCCCTTGCAGAGGGAGAGGAGCTGCTCTGCACCACAGTGGAGGTGCTACGCCAAGTACATCAGCTCCCAGCAGATCCTCCTCACCTTCCTCCCTGCTTCCTTCACAGGTACACCTTGAATTGTCAGGGCTGTGCAGTACAGAGAGACTGAAACAGTGCTCAAATGCTCGTCTTTTATTTAAAAAAAAAAAAAAATGAAAATGTAGATGCAGCCAGAGCTGGTTGTGAGGTGAATAGATAGCACATTGCTATTGCACTGGTAGTTGTAGTCTGTCATGAGCTTATAAATAATTTCCCCACCTTCAAAGAGTTCATACATCCAACACCACTTCTCACAAATCCTAGGGAGGAGCCGCCACATTGGTCAAGGCTAATGCATGCACTGTCTATCAAGGCAACTGACTGAATTTTCAAGGGATTTCCAAGCAGTTTGTTTTGTTACAAATACCACACATGTAGCCTATTTAGGATACAGGATACTTGGTCAAAAATGTGGGTTTTCATGCCAAAATGCTTTATCTTATTGTAGACAATAATGGTAATAGTTCTATGATATAATAATTAGATGAATTTACCCTTTAAACTGGCTGCCATGATATAAATTTCTTCCAAATTTTGGGAAATAAATGAAGACTTAATTAAATAAAAGAGACCTAATTACAACAAACAGGAAATATAAAAGATTAGGTACATTTCTGGCAGGCTTCACTGTTGTGTTTTTAATTTCAAATGTTGCTGATTTCCATGTCACACATTATGTGCAAAAAATATATATCTGGTGTCCCTTCAGGGATGTGCAGAGTTGCAGTGGAACAGTTAAACATTGTGATAAATAAATGTTTTGTGCAAATGAAAATAAATTAGTCAGGGCTTCATGTATATGTTCAAGAGAGATGCAAATTTAGCTCTAGCTTCATATACAAATATAAAAGAAACTGCTGATGATGAACACATACCATTTTCAGCATTTTACTGATATATAACTTCAATAACTTAATTTCTTTTTTTTCTTCACCTGACATACCTTAACTTAGCTCAGTATCAAGACTTTATGTTTAGCTCAGGATAAGGATAATCATTGTCATAAGAAACAAATGAAACACTGCAAAATGAAAATAAGAATGAGATGGAAAATGTATCAACATGATGTCAAGTGGAAAAAGGATTTCTGTTGGCCAGCTGTTGATGAGCAGCTGTCATTCTGTTGCTGGTAAAGGAATCTCTCAAAGAGATTAGAGGAGATGACCCTTAAGTAATGAATCCTTTTATTAAGTGATGTTTGCTCACAGTCACTATTTGTGGCCCTTTACTTGAATCCGTTGCATTCTGTTGAAGAACAAAGAAATCTTTTAGATTCTAGTTTTTTAGTTGTTACACAGCTTCTTACACTGATTGTTTGTGTAAATCAATAATAAGAGAACAAAAATACTTAAATGAGGTTTGTACTGCTCATTTGAAGCATAATATATGGATGTTTTGTCAAGCAAGAGGTGTTATGTCCCAGCAATTTACCATTATGGGCAAATTAAGGAAATGGAAAAATGCCTGTTTAAATGATGAACTGCACTACTTGTGGTTGTTTTTAGAGATGATAACAGATGTTTTATACTGCCTGTGCTGCCAAACTTTCAGCCTCTGTATCCACTGTGCTATGTGCAGGTTTTCAACGACATTGTGCTGTTTATCCTGCAGATGTTCTGATGTTGATGGCTTCAGGGCTTGAGACAGAGCCTCAGAGTAACGTCAGCACGCAGGAGGAAGATACTCTGACTCCCAGCAACAAATCTCAAGCTGACTCCCTGTCTGGTTCTACCAGTGGCCTGGAGAGGTCTGAGTCTGGCCTCAGTCTTGCCAGTAAACTGCGAAGGAGCTCCAGCAGCGGACACTTCACCGCCAGGTCCCCTGTGCTCTCGCCACAGTCCGAGGGCCAGCCTGGGCCAACTGACTACCTGATCCTGGACCAGGATAGCTGGGACAGCAGAGTGTCTGAGACAGAGACTACTGGTTCAGGTCTGTCTAATACTCTTGTAGGCTTGTTGTCAAAACCAAATTAGTGTAGTCCAGTAGTCCATGTAGTCCAGACAACAGGTAGGGCTGAATGATTTGGGGAAAATATCAACTTTTCTATCTTTCCAGACCTGGGAGAAAAAGAGGGAGTCCAGTTCTCTGAACCACAGAAGGCAGATTTTCACATCAGCTTCAGCAGGCAGGTTTCTCAGCAGAGTACCAGTGAAGGCAGCCAATTAAAGTGTCCAGTGTATGTGTACAACTGCTCCCTGGAGCACCTGAAGGAGCAACTGGTACACCGCAGCTCCAGCCGGCAACCCAGGGACATCTTCTTCAGGTACTGTGCTCACTTGCAGGAGTATTAAGAAAATACTGCAAATCCAAATAGTGAAAGAAAGACAAATTGAACCCATGTGAAAAATGAATTACACTGGTGATCAGGATAGTAGAGTTTTCTGCTTATCCACCTGCTAGACATCACGTCTTTCAAAAGCAGATCTGTTCTGCAACAAAGTCAAACTCTGATCTTTGATTTTGGCTGTGAGAATTTGCCATTATTAACTATTAACTGACTGTCATCAATATTATTTATCAAGATAGATGAAGGTACTTCCAGTTAATTACACATTTGGTCTTATTTTTTCAGTTTAGGCAATCATTCTTATTAATGATACTGTACTCACCAAGGTCATTTCTGAGATCTGAGACCACAGTGACATCTCTAAAAAGTGGTCAGCCAGCTCATATGGAGTAGATAATATATGAATGTAGAATATTTGCAGCATTGATGTTTGACATCTTTTTCCCTCTTGATGAGCTTGTCATTTGAAATGCTGTTTAAATGGCAGCGCGGTAGCAGCAGGTGACAGCATAGCTTTGCGAGAGCGGTGTGTCAGCAAAAGAATGATCAGAGCACTTACAGCATGACTACATCACATGAGTGTGTTGGATATACAGTGAGAGCAGTATGCCATGTGAGTGTAGTGGCAGATTGGAGTTGACTGTGTGAGCAAATCAAATGCCTTACAAATCAATGTACTTAATCACATTAATGCAAAGATCATATAAAGGTGCATATTGCCTATTGATTTACAACATCACCCATAATAGAGTTGTGAAGTCATTGCTTTCTTTGGACTGGGGTGCCACATGGACCTGTGCTTGGCCCCCTTCTCTTCTCAATAGATGCCACCTCCCACCATCACTATACCAATGATGCTGAACTCTATCTGTTGTTCCCGCCAGACGTCCCAGCCTTCCCTCAATGACATGTCAAAGTGATGATGATAGAAAGCTGCTTTCAAGTCAGTCTCTCTCTAACACTGAACTCTTGAACTCGTGTTGACACCTGCCAGTCCTGTTCAGCACAACATTAGTATCCAATCAGCTCCACCTCAATCTCTGCAACAAATTCTGCAAAATATTTGGGCTTTGTAAGTGATGACCAACTGACTTTTCAGTATATTGAGTCTGTCACTCAACCTTTGTAACATCATAACATTAGAAAGAACAGGTCCCACCTGACTGAGGATGTGGCTCAGCTCCTTGTCCAGGCACTGGGCATCTCTCACCTTCACTATAGTCATGTCAGAGTGGTCACTAGCAAGACACCTGCCTACCTGGAATCATTACAGCTGAAAAATGACTGATAACTTGTCCTGCCATCACTGTGAGACAGGAACTCTCAGTCCAAACTCCTGTGTGCTTCCTCTGCAGTGGAATGACTTACTCCATTCCATTCACTCCATTCTCAACTACTTTATGTTCCCAGTTTTCAGCAATTACTTTGGTGGGTATAAAGTTGCTGTAAATGATGGACAAAGCAACACTGAGAAGAGCCAAGTAATACTAACATGCATTTTCCTTTTAATGGAAGTTCTCCCCCATCATTGTTTGACCCACTCACCATTGTTAACATGTGTGTCTTTAATTGTCTTCACGCGTGAGAATAGAGCTCAAGATGCTGAGTCCTGGGACATGAATCAGCAGATGAAGTTCAGGTAGCACTGCTTGAATCTCTTTCTCTGCTCTCCTTCCCTCTCTGCTGAGGGGCTGCTCAGCTTTCAGTGGACCCCTCTGAGAAGTTAGGATGAGCTTGTTTTCTGGAAAGTAGGAAAATGCTGCTTTCCTTCATACTGCTGACTCCAAAGCCATTTCCCCTTCCCAGGCCTGTCTGTGCTTCTTCTTCAGGCTTGTGTTGCTCTATGCACACAGTAGGTGCAGTGCTGCCACATGACTCACACATTTACAGTTTTTCATTAAAACAGTTCTGCTTTTATATTGTTTAATTTGATCAAATTAGTACAAATGTACTCTTTGTTGCCTCTTGAGTTGACGAGAACCTTTCTTAGAGTAAAGTCATCATGAGGTGAAAAGGTAAATGTTAAAACAGGAGACAAATTCTGGCTCCTAGTTTAATTGTGAGGTGGAATATGATATTCTGACACCACATGCACACAGGTTCATAGTATATGGAATTACAAAAAGTAGCATTTTATATCTAATACTGATATTTCATTTTGAAATTCTAACTCTTGTTGATTTATCTTTTAAATACAGAGCAAATGAAGAGAAATATTTGACCAATTAAAATACTTTTTTAGATTTTAACAGTGCATCCTTTAAACACAAATTCATTTATTGCTTGTTACTTTATTAATTATGGCTCACTTCAGACTCCACACATCTGCACATGCTGTTCTTGTTGAAGAAGTTCATGCAGAATGTTATGAACTGAAAATGATTTAGTTCCATAAATACAGAATGTTTAATACTGAAAGCCAAGACCACACCATGGACAAAACACTTAAACACAAATGTACCATCTCTGGTGGTAGAGGTCTTCTTTCCAGCTGTTTGTCCCTCCCTGTTGTCCTGATAAGGGATTTTTTTTTGAATACGATGCTTCAAACACACTGTGGAGGTTCAGCTGTCTCTCACAGGCTTGTTGGCTTCTTTACCTTTGCTTACTGTTGGAGATCTGGGCTCAAGCTCTCTAAATGCTTATGCAAAATCATGTTGAATGGAACTGTCTCTATTTTTTACTTCCATTTTATTTTTTACCTTTACATTATATGAGGATGTTCATGTGGATAAACGTAAATCTTTTGGGAAATATTAAGTGATATTGTAGTCCATGTGGATCCTTCTTTAGTCTTTCTCACTGAGCATGTTTATTCCGTGTCTCTGTGTGTGTCCTCGGGCAGGTCACTGTCTCACGACCGTAGCAGTCCGTCCCCCTGGACCGACCTCCTCGCTCAACCTCACAAACACAAGGATCTTGCCAACTACTGCAATTTGCTGCAAGAGCATTACCACCAGAGCTACGTCAAAGGTGACCTCCCACCACCAACATACACAGATGAACATTATGTTTATTTAAAAGTCAAAGTGAAAATTCAAACCGTTTATCTGTCATCATCATTCTCTGCTGTCAGGTATTGACACCTTTACTCCTCTATTAAACCCTGAGAGTAGAAAATCGGTTGTCTTCAGGACATGATGAGATATGATATCTCACAGGATAGGCTGTTTGTACACTTCCTTGTAGCATTGGATGGACAGGAAATAGTATGTAGGTAAGATTCAGATGCTGAGACTGAGGCTAAGCTTTTTACATTCTGTTTTTCCCGTATTTAAGATTTGGATGTCTGTCTGTCCGGGGTTGCATGTTCTGCCTCTTTACAAGCTTGTTGCCACATTTTTGTCAGCATGCAACAATAATTTGATGAATATGGTCATTTCTTGTAAATAACTGTATCAGCTGCTTGACTGAAAACTAATTGAAACTTTATTTGTACCACATATTTGACACTCATTTGCACAAAGATGCAATAAAATGCAAAAAGCCTAAACCAAAAAAACATTAATTATTCTTGGAGACAGCAAATAAAACATATTTAGAGAATAAGATTAGATAATTTTGTATTTTTCTTATTGTCTACAGAACCCAATCAGATAGTTGCACTGCTGCAATGCTACAAAAATTGAACATTTCTATTTTAATGACAAAGCTGTTGGAGAAGCATGTTCTTTTGAAATTATAAATGAAAGTCAGAGCACATATCTAACACAGCATAAGTCATGTGTACTCACTGTGTTCCTCAGGTGTGTACCGCAGCTTGCAGCAGTCGTACAGCATCAGCTCCCAGGATGTCCTGATGGCCATGGACTATTGTGAAGAATCCCTGCAGGAGATTGATGTCACTTCCTTTCTGCATACCCTCTGTGGACACATCAGGGTCTTCAGGGAGCATGGGGAGGCTCCAGGATGGGGACGGAGTTTAAAACCTCCAAGGACCCCAGCCACCTTTATCATTGGAGAGGTTGAGGAGGACCGAGCAGATGACAGGGCAGCCATTGCCTCCTCATCCAGGTATGTATATGAACACACACACACACACACACACACACACACACACACACACACACACACACACACACACACACACACACACACACACACATCTATATATAATGTGTATATAAAATATCTAAAATGTATACTGTCAAACATAGCCAGCATTTGCAACTTCATAGTTTATCACACACACCTAAAATATGGTAGCATGTACAGTGGCATATTTAGCATGGATAACATGCAGGGTGTGACAAATGACCAGAGAGACAAAAAACAACATGAGAGCTTACATACCTGCTTATATTCCGGTTTCAGACCTCAGAAGAGCAGTGCATGCAAGGCAGCCCAACAATCTCACAGAACTAGAAGCCTTTTGCAAGGATTCCAAAAATCCCGCAACAATAACTGAAAGACTACAAAAAGCCTTTATAAAATGTGATACTTGCCAAATGACTAAGTACAGACCGTGCAGGGTGCCCAAACCTTTGCTTTGGGCCCTTTTCCTTTTTTCCTATTTTGAAACTTAAAAAGATGGAAATAAAAAAGTAATCTTACTTAAAATATTCAAGAAATGCATCATCTTTAGGCTTTTTGGAAATCAGGCCATTTTTTACTTACCAAGGGTGCCCATACTCTTCCATGCTACCATATATCCCCATTTATTTCCTGTGGGTGTTTGCCTGAGGAAGACCTATTGATGGTTGACAAATCTCTGAGTGCAGGTGCTCCTTTCATTGCAATTTAATTGATGTTTTTACAGTATCTCTACTTGCTCTAACTGATTGAGATTTGCTAGGGATTAACAGATGATTGATTGATCTTCATTCAGTCACATCAGTGAGGTCTGGTCACTTAATGTAATTTGCTGAAAATCTAATGATTTAAACTGTCCACCAAATGATGATCTAAGTTGTGAAAGATCAATATACTTGACATATTCAGGTAGCTGTGAGAGTCATCAGAGGTCTGCATAATGTAAATGTCATCATCTGCTCATGTCTGTGAGTGTCCACATGGGCGTCCATGGACATGGACACGTTGGTGTGACAGTACCTTGGAGTTTGACAGTTATTGGTTTCTGATAAATTGAGATCAGTGATGTGAGGAATTCTTAAAATATGTCAGCCAATGCTTTGAATTTACTGAGGGCAGCAATCGTTTGACATTTCAGCCAGTTTCCTATGAGCTCATGCAATTATTAATGGTGTGATATTTCTGGGATTAGTATTGACATGGAGGATGCCAGTGAAGCTGAATCTAGAGGCAAGTCCTCTGTTCCTACATCTCCACTGATCCTTGATGAGCCAACCAAGACAACCAAGATCCCAGAGTTCCCTCTGACTCTGCTTCAGACACAGCCCAAGTGTGAAGTGCATCCAGATCTGCACAGAATAATACAGGTACTGTCTGAAGGCTTACAGGTCAAAATGATTCATCTGCTGCTCTTAATTTCATTTGTTTTAAAGTAGATCTTGTTTTTCCTCCAAATGATGAGTAAGTGCATGAACTAAAAAGCTAACAAGGTAAAACTGAGACTTAGATCGAATCATTTGACAGGATAAATTCATGGAGATCGTGTCTCAGTACTTCAAAACTGTGCCTTCCAATCCACACTACTTCTACTACTGCCCATCGTCTTCTAAGAAAGAGGTGAGTTGACAAAGTTTGCATTTCCTCTTCTTGTCTTATGTGCAGACTGACTGTGCTTTCCTTTCATACCTCACTATCATTCATGATAAAAATACCAGATATTGTGTCGGCAAAAGAAATGGTTCTGGAGTAACATTGGCTGGGCAATAAAGAAATTGTATTTCTGTAACCAAAGAAAAATCTAATGTAGAGATAATCGAGTAATGCCTGAGGGTCATCTGTGCATGTGAAAAGCAATCAAAACTGTATGTGCGAGCGAAACGATCAGACTGTGCTGTGGTTTGTCTCCTCAGGAGGACTCAGAGGACGGTGAGATAGGGAGGAGACCCAGTGAGGAGCTTGTGTCAGAGGCTGAGCCAGCTACTGAGGACGGTGAGGGTTATTTCATAACACAACTGTTAATTACATTGCTTATTCTGACAATGCATTCACACAGTTAGTTGAAATGTTGCTTCACAGAGCAACAGCAAACCTAAAAACAGAATGTTAGAAGTAGAAGACCTGGTTTGACTTTCAACAACACTGTACACAGCAAAACACCTCCCAAATCCCAAAAGTGTGTTGTTGCTCAGTGCAGTTTACGTGATGACCCCACACTGAACTGTGACAGGATAATGAGCAGTTGACTTTGTGTGCAGAGAACATGTTGGGCTGCTGCATCTTGACGGAGAGCGACACAGATCTGGTTGTGGAGTATGAGGAGCATCCAGGCGTCAGCTCCCACCCAGAGGCTGAAGACCAGTCACTGTCAGACTCCAACACTGTCAACCAGGACCAGGACTCCTTCAGCATTCTGGATGGAGAATCCCTGCTGGAGCCTGAGGGGCCACGGCTGGACTTGCCACCGCTGTTCGTTCATGTCACTTGTTCGGTCAATATGAAAAGCTGCCACGGCTCCATGCCCATACAAACACTGCCTACCTGCCTTGGTGAGTGCAGCCTTCATTGTCTCTTCACAATGAGGACATGAGAAGTCTGGTTAAATCTCTGGGTTCCTCCCGCACAGACTGTTGCTTTTGTCGCAGTGCTTATTTCAGTTTTGTGATTTTCAGGTGAGATTATTTCCTGCTTGGAAAACGCTGAGGCCTTACAGTCTGTGGATTTGAATGAGCTCTCAGTCACATTAGATATTTTTGTCCTGACGCTACCTCTGGAGATTGAAGTCATGGGTGATTTCCATCACAACAGGTGAGCACAAAGCCACGGCTCAGTGGAGAATTAGTTTTGTTTGGACACAATATGTTTGGTTTCAGTTTTTTAAATCTTGATTCTAAACTGATCCCATTGCAGTTTGAAAGCTATCTGAGGATCTGTGGTTTGTTGCAAACAAACAAGTTCTGTTTACACACCAAAATGCATATCTTGTGTATTGTGTATATAATTGAGGCCAGACAAACATATTGAATGCGTTTCCTCTCTCATATTGGCAAAACTCATTTGCTTTCTTACTGTTCAAACTGGCCTGGCAGTCTTCCTCTTTCTTGTTAGCCCATTGCTTTGTGCCGTGGTATGTAACAGCCACCAACTCTCAGTGAGGGGGAATAGCATAAAATAGAGCTAAAATGATTAATTGATCAGTCTATTGACAGAATATTAATTGGCAACTAACTAACTGATTGTTTCAGCAGTTTTTCAGTGAAAAAAAAAAAACAATAATTCCCAGGAAGCAGTGTGAGGATTTGTTGTTTTGTTCCACAGTAACCTGAATATCTTCAGGTGTTGAACTGTTGGTTGGACAAAACAAACGGTTCGCAGATTTCATAATGAGATCAGACATTGCAATGTTTTTTTTCACTATTTTTCAAGTTCATTGACTGAATGATTCATTGATTGATCAGATTAGTCAATAATGAAAGGGATTGTCAGTCACAGCCCGAACACTATTGGCAGGATTTGTGTGTTTGGCATGAGATACAAACAAAACTGGGACCTGCTCATGCTGCTAGTGGTCAAGAACTCCACAGGGAACCTTTAAACTTACCTTAGCTTAAAGTCAGTGTGTGTGGGAGTAGATTTTGTTTTACTGTGGCACCATCTAGTGCTAGTATCAACAAAAAAATATCTGCCATCAGAATGATTTAAAAGCTATAATCACAGTCCTAGTTGTCAGAGAGCTGTGCGCTCCTCGGGCCTAAATGTCCTCTCATGTGATATGATGATAGTGTGAATTGAAGCGTACGTATGATCCTTTGAGTGACTGTGAAAGATGAAACCATGGTGTGGCACATCACATCTCCTCTTTGTGTGCAGGTACACCTCAGAGAGCAGTGTTTCCCTGAATCGTTCACCAGGACAGCCCTCCTCCTACCGCTCTGATGAGGAGCTGATGGCAGTGTTGGACAGCCTGAGGGGAGCCGGTGTTGATGGGTGAGTTGGTTCACCACATAGGCTTGTTCTTCATGACAGTATTGAGCTGGTTTTTTTTGATTTCTGTGAATGCCTCTGATTCTGTCAGTCAACAGAGGTTTCTGTTTTTCTGCTATCTGTCTTCCATCAGGGTCTCTGGTGATCCTCTATCCAAACTCCCAGTTCCTCACAAGTTAGCTATTCTGGCTACAATGGATGAGGTGAGTCTTATTCTTGTAATTGTCCGGTTTCCTGTTCTAACTCTTGAATGCTGACGTTGTAAATAAGTCTTTTAGTAAGATTGAATCTTGAATAGATCTTTTATTCTTATTAATATTGGAAGTGCTTGTTTATTCTTTACCAAATTTTGCTCTTCCTGTACACTCAGATCAGTGATGAGCTTTTCTTGCCTTGGCCCTCTCTCTGTTTCAGATCCGGTGGCTGCTGGAGGACGAGATCGTTTCTGCTCTGCGTCACTCTCGGGTCATCAGCTCGACCACGCTGCACAAAGTAGCAGAACATGTTTTGCGCTCCAGCGGTCGACCTCACTGTCACTGTGAAGATGTCCCGCTGCAGTTTGTCTTCGGGCCTGAGCAGTCTCTCGAGAAATTCAAAGAGGCAAGGACACATGTGCACACTCACACACACACGCGCACGGACACACACACACACACACACACACACACACACACACACACACACACACACACACACACACACACACACACACACACACACACACACACACGCACACACACACACACACACACACACACACACACACACACAAACAAACACAATTTAACAGAAATACTGTTCCAACTTGGTTTTACTTTATAGCTTTTCCACTCAGTGATAAGCTTATTTCAATGCTTCCTGCACAGATGTTTCACATTAAAAGCTTCTGCATTTAACTGCATTTTTAAGTTTTCTTTCTTCTTCTTCTTTTCTTGGTACAGTGAGTGAATCCTCAGTACTTGTCCATAGTAGAGCATAATACTATCAGTGCTTTAACACATGTTAGTATGATTATGAGATCTGATTGGATGATGACTGATCCCACAGGAGTTTCGCAGGATGTCGTTCTCTGGCTACGTGCTGAATGGAGAACAGGACAGCTTCTACTACATGTCCCTAAGCAGACTGCACCCCCAGAGGATCCATGCCACCAAGAGGCTGTCTGAGAGCACCGCAGACCCCCGGCAACACACAACCCCCTGCAGTGCTGGAGCACAGGTGGAGGAGGTGCTGCTGGAGAGTGAGGCAGGGGCTGAGGCAACAGAGGCAGACAGCGAGGTCAGATATGTCATCTCACCGGATGTGCTGAGTGACAGGACCAACACACTTGATGTCCACTTTTGTAAAATCACTCTTGGTATTTAACTTTATTTTTAGTAAGATATTGAGTGATACTCCATGGTCCAGCTAGCTCAGACATGCTGGATCAAATGTAACACCCTCTGAAAATAAGAGTGGGGCTCCATGAAGCTATCTGACATCAGTACAGGGTTGGCCTCAAGAAAATAGTTAGCAAAGGTGGTTTCTCACAGTCCTGACCTGATTCTGACGCACTGAGCCCTTTTCCTCTACTTCTCTATTTTTTACAGTGCAGTGCAATGCCACCATCTGTGATTGCTGTGTAAGCAGTGCTGGCAAATTTGCTTTTGTGGAAATAAGCTTCTAAATAATAATACAGCACGCACTCTGAGCAGCTCATCTTGTGATCAGTTTAGTTGCTAAATGATAGTTTAAACAGCTGCCTCCGTCAGAACATCTGCAATCTTTTCTGTGTGAAAAAGCGTTTCTGCTTTTCACTGATGTTTGATTTTACTCATCTTCAAAGTGGAATACTTTTTGTCCCTGGGGCTAATCCTTATTGTAGATGTGGTGATAATATCCTCTTTCTTGTTGCCACAGGAATGCTTCAGCATGGTCAAAACACATTTATTCATGGATCTTATATTCATGCTCTTCATGATTTTGAAAATGACACTTATTTTTATTTGAACTCTGTCCAACAGCAGAGTGAAGACAAGAAGTCCGTCAGCGTTGCTGGTGACGCCCCCAGTGACACAACTGCAGATGACAGCGAGCCAATCAGAGCCTTGAAGCCTGAGGCACAGGACACTGTCTCTCAGAGTTCATTTAGCATAGGAGGGGACAGAGGTCAGCCCAGTACCCCCCAGTTCCAGCATGAACGCTGCACAGAGCCCACCTCACCTCCCAAGACGCCATCCAGTGTCAGCCTGGCTGAGTCCATGCAGTCAGCCTCTCACAGTGAGTCTGCAGGACAGGCTGCAAAAACCCATATCTGAGAATCGACACCAATTTTGATAATTGACTGATTTTGAGGTTTAAAGTCATTTATCAAGGCAAAATATCAAACTGTGTCTGCTTCCAGTTCCCTGCTTTTTGCTTTTTCTCACGTTTTTGGCTGTTGGTCAGACAAATCAGGCTATTTAAAGATGTCACCTGCACATTTCACTGTGTTCCCAAACTACTTGAAATATTACTAGAAAAGGAATATGATCATTAGGTGCAGCCCTTCTTTTGTAGCTCATTGTACTTGTGTTATAATGGATGATAAAGCATGTGTTATTCATTATACAGATGGATTCAGGAGCCCCAAGTGTGCAGTAGTTCCTAACTAATCTCTTCAGTGCTCATATTCTCTTGTGTATTGGAGCTTGGTTATCAGACGTTCACATGATTCATTGTGTCAGGAGTTTGCAGTGTTCCTCTGCTGTGTTTTCACTAATTTCTGCCAAAGCATGGGATGAAAATCTCTCTGGCCAGTATTAGAGAGGATGGGCTTTTGAAAGTTTCTGAATCTATACGCTGATATGAGGCTGTGCAATTCATCTTAAAATAACCAAAAACCAACTTTCTAACTGTCTTCATTTCAGTCAATTTGATTGAAAGCTTGAAAGTACAACAACCAATCTGCCCCGAACTGATGGCCAAAGTATATGAGTCAGAGTATGCTGTGTGGGTTCATTCAAGTCAAGCCAGCAACGTTCCACCTGAGGCCACTTTTAAGTGATGTCATTAATCATGAGTGTCCAGTCGCACTCTGACAGACAGAACACCTCGAAGAGTGATAGAAAAGAGCTTGTACACAAAAACGATGTCATGTTGGCAGGGGTAGGACTCTGAGGGTCTGTGCGATCTGGCAGAAGTCATCTCTGATGTGGGATGTGGTCACACACATACGAATCACATCACCCGCTGAGGCAAAAGTCCGATCAAAGTTCACCAAGATTGAACTCCACGCAAATATGCAAATTTGCTCACCTGCTTCTTCAATTTTGCATGGTGTAACCGTACCCTGAGGCTTTGATTTGTGACTATGATCCTGCTGATGCTGAATTTAGTGATAGAAATGTCAAATTTCTTTCCTCAGGTTGTGGCAAACTCAGGCCGAGTCGAGTCCAGAGTGTCGTCTCCAGCCAGGGCAGCCTGGACTCAGACATGCAGGGTAAGTACAGCACACAGTCGAGTGACGGTTGACCAGCATGACCAGTGTTAGAGAGGTCTGAAGAAGGTATAGAGCTTATGAAAATATCTCATCTGCTTGTTAGTTTTACTCTTTGCTCGTGTCACATTTTGTACTCCCTGTGGGCTCATTTTCACTGCAGTATGTAAGTCTTGTACCTCCGTGGAGACAGCACAATCATGGTTAGAAGAAGAGACAGCTCAGAGAGGAGGGATGCGAGTGGTATTTCTTTATTTTCCAAAATCAGAAAAAAGGAATCTATATGTCCAAGAGCTTTGAAAGTCTTACCAACATCAGAAAAAGAATTTGGGAGCTCCGCCTGCTGTACATACTGAAATGATATGTACATTTTTCCAACCTGTCATTTGACTGCAGGTCTCAGCATAGCCATTCAAGGCTTCACAGGAGCGCAGAATGCAATGTTTGTTGATTTGAGTGATCTTGATGAAACAGCACTATTTCAAGGTTTGGTTCGTTTTCCTGATGGAAGCGTTCGTAGCACATGGGACTGTTGGAAATCTGAAAATCTAACTTTTAACTGAATCTTTTACGAAAACTTCCTTTTCAAACCCACCAGCAGACTGTGGGCTTCATTAAACAAATACAGATGTACAGAATGAAGGGTACCTGTCCTGTCCCCACAAAAAAGGGAAGAGCATCGAAGCAGCTGGCTGTCATGTCATCAAGCTTAAAGAGTGTATCAGCTGTTCCTTATAGCTGTGAAGAAACACCTCTCGTGATTTCAGTTGGTCCAGCTGTGAATTGAAATAATTGGTATACTGTTTTACAAAACCTTTTTTTGTAATATGATCTCATCAGATTGACTGGAACTTGGCATGGTGCAGCTGATAATTAGTCAGTCTTGCTCTGATAAACACCTCCATCTTGTGGACAATTGACATCATTACACTGTATGTGAGATATATTGTTGTGCTTTTTAACATTGATTGACATGATTTTACTTTTCTATGCTCTCTGATTGATCTTTGAGGGGCACTTCCTGTTCCTCACCCTGAGCTCTCCTCTAAAGCACCTCACGTTTCTGATCTCTGCAGTCACAATGAAGTTGGATTTCCTCCTTTGTAATCCTCATGTTTAACTGCCTGTATTGATTTAGAAGGTGAAAGTGAAACTGAAGCAAAATGAAATCGCAGCCAGTGTTTTGTGATTTGAAGCTTGATGATACAGAAATACATGATCATAAGAGTATAATATAAGAGAGTGATCAAATACAGCGTATGTGATCGTCTTCTGAAGTCCTAAACTGAACGTTCAGATATTCAACGACAGAAAAGCAGACATGGCAGCTGTGAATTCTGATTACCCTTCAAGAAAATTCACAGTATTTGAATAAAGTTAGGTGCATGGCAGGTAGAAAAAGCTTGAATAAAGTGCTGACCTTGGCTAAAGGCACCAAATGTTCTTTGAGACTGAGTACCTCTGTGCTAATCTTAGATTTAAGCAGAGGAAACCATGTGACCCAAACCAACCAGATAATACAGTAAGCTGCAGTCATGCTATGAAACTACGAGATCTGCTCAAGATAAAGCTCAAGACAGTGATTCATTTCATCCAGTGATTTTAATAGAGAGCCTGCTTGAGAATGCCATCAACGTAGTCCAAAACTGACTCAGTGTAGATGGAGCATTTTACAGTTCATTCTATGGTCCACTGTTTACATTTCTGATCAAAGAGAATACGAGGCAGCAGTGGAGCCTGGTGGAATGACTGCAGTCTGAATAGATCCAAAGCTCAGATGGCAGAATACGAGACTGTATCATCTGCCTAAAATGACATTAGGAGTGCTTCATAAGCTACTCACCAAATTCCATTTTCAGTACGTTATTGTCACATAGATGTGCAGCCCTTGTAGTTGGTTAACCTTGTGGAGCACAACTGACTGTACAAACAATGACACACAGTCTGCCTTCACTCACACTGACCCATCAGGCTGCAGAGGTGAGGGGCTGTTTCTCTCATGCTGTCATCATTTCATGTCTTTTGAAGCAAATGTAAGTGATGACATCATAATGTTTTCTTATTTGTGTGTTTGAAGGTTATGATGGCGGCAGCAGTGACTCTGAGTGCGAGAGCCCCACCTTGGATGAACAGGAGTGTCAGTCCCCGCTGATGCCAGACTTCTGGCTGATTGTTAAGATCCACCAGGACCGAGTCAAGGTCTACTCTCATTCCAGGTCAGACTGCTGTGATGAACTACTGTATGAGACCTCTCACTCATAAACTTTCCCTTCCAAGATTTATTTTATTGCATATTGTCATATTATTGCAGGAGCTTCACAGAAGGAAAAGATGTTGGTGCTGAGGAGCTGGAGAAGAAGGAGGAGGATCAGGAGCTGCCTGAATACTTAGAGCTGCATCAAATGGTGGTCAGGAAGATCGGAGAAATCTGCAGAATTGTCAATCAGGTAGTGACTGCAGCACGCAACAAACTGCATCACAGACGACTTTTTGTTTTCTCCAAAGCTACAAATATTTTAGAGGGTTAGATTTACATTTGTCAAATAGGAGCATAAGGATAGATAGAGCATTCAGAGCAATACATATGATAAAATTCTAATTTAAAACAGCAGAGGAATGCTGTACATTAATGAACATGGTCATCACTCCGGACTTATATGCCTTATGGTTCAGGGTCTGTGTTCATTTTATATCAGATTTCAGCATTTGTCTATTTCCCACACACCTCGTCCTAGTCCTTCTTCAGAAATAGTTTGTATTTTCCTTTCCCCCCAAACTGTCACGTCTCACTTGTCAGAGGTTTTGAAACCTTATCTAAGAGCTTTCACAGAAAATGCAAACGTACAGTATTGTGTCAAATATGATTTGGTGTAAAAGCAGCTTTATAGCAACTAACACACATACATCAACACGGTCTTACATACAGTTTGTGAGCTGCTTTTGATGCTCACTGTCTGCTGTGTGTGTGTGTGTATGTGTGTATGTGTAGCGTATGCTGCTGCAGGACCTGCACGACAGCCATGTGTGTAACTCTCTGCTGGTGGCTGAGAGTGAAGAAGACATCTGGAAGAACGAGTCTCTGTACAGGCAGAGGCTCAACACCTCTGATGGTAAGTCAGAAGAAGACGCACAGCGCTTTGGTTTTTATCTCTTCAGGTTTTGACATTTCCATCTTACACATTTTCTGTGTGCGTCCCAATAGGTCATGAAGGTGAATGGACGCTTTCAGTAGATTAACTGACTTCTCTGATCTCATGCTTTGTCAGCTCTCTGCAGTGCGGCTACATATTTACTTGCCCTCACCCTGATGCTTTTTGACTCTGACCACTCAGATTACAGCACAGAGGAGAGCTACCAGGCCAGAGATTACCTGGCAGCCACCATGCAGTTCATCCCTGGACACTTTGCCTGTGACGTGGTGTGGAACACCATCATCCACATCCACCCACGCCTCAAGATGGGACCCAACATGGGTGTGTGCAGGGGTGAGTGCACATCTTAACACTGAGTATATACAGTAACAACTGAGTCATCATTTGTACACACAGTATGTGTATGTAACTCCATTCCGTCCCACTGTTATAAGACAGCCATCTCTGTCCATCATGACCCAAAGATCTGGGCAAAGCTTTTACAGTGGTTCTTTCCAGAAGTTATTTCCAAGCACTTTTAGCTACACAGCCCTCGTATTCATATTCACATTTGTTGATCAGCCTCCTCTCAATTTGATGTTTTTAATATAGTGATGATCCTCGTCTTCAGGTTTTGCAGACATGCTAAACATGTCAGTCTCTTTTTTGTCTCCCTTTCTCAGCGATCCAGGCCCTCCGCTCTGTGCTCAACTCTTTCTGTGTGGTCAACAGGAAGAACATGTTTGTCTACCAGGAGCGAACAACTAAATCTGTTTTCTACCTCAGGTTAGACACTCTTTCTCTCCTGGGACACATTTTTATTCAAGATGTTTTTCAGGATTTTCATCCCCAAATTCAATAAAACACAATATTGTGTAACCCCTCCATTACATGCAGGGCTGTGGGAGGACTGTAAACTATATCCTCAGAGGGCAACTCTGAGTTTTGGGGAGATTTTTCCATCAGTCTGCTAGGAGGAAAATCCACCCACACATTCTTAAGGCAGGATTACCGTAGAAAGGAAGTCAAACTTGCTGGAAATTGAACTGCTATCAAACACGGTTTTGTGAGTAAACAACATTTTGTCATGCCCTGAGCCAAACAGTAGAACCTCCATATCACATTTTGAAGAGATTGGAGAGAGCTCTTATTCACATATGGTTTCACAACTTCAGCAAGACGGGGCTCAAGAGAAAAGATAAGAAGTTGACCATGGTCACTCTCTCAGTACTGATGTGCTGAAGACAGAAGTCAAATTGCAGCACACATCACATTTATCACAATTTGACATGGGCTGTAATTACTGCCAACTTGAGCCCTTAACATGGACCGTAGACCAGTGTTAAATGGTCTGCCCGTCTGTTGATGCAAACGCTGCGTTAAAGTTTATACTCATGCTGAACATCATTGGACAGCCAAGATTCTCGTGAATCAATGAAGCAAAGCATTTCAAGGTGCAATCACAACAGGAGGTACAGTCAATGCCAACAAATTGAAGTCTCACAGAAATCCACCGATCGATGACACTCATTGGTTACATTGACAAAGATCCAGACAATCCAATACAGAAAATATTGAGCTGAGAATAATAATCCAGAGAAAGCTGCTTCATCATTTCTAATTGGCCAGCAGATGTGCTATAACTCCATAATCGTGTACATGTAGGCGACATGTTGGTCTCAAGATGACCGCTGTTGTCTGACCTTTTGATTGGATCTTCTATTTCATCTATACAACTGACATGAGCCAAGAAGAGTCCAAGTTGAGACTAAGGGCTTTGTTCATTTCTTTTACGTAAAGTTTGAGCCAATTGCAACTGATTGTGCAGATGTCTGGCACTTTATATAGCCAATGACACTCTAGAAACAAGGGAATGCTGCTTCAGTGGTGATAGTGCTAAAAATAGAAAATGGCTTCAATATAAAGATAAATATACCCAAAGTATGAAAATAGATGACGTAAGTATTGATTGCCTGAATTTAAATGTAGATATTTATCTAGAGAAATACAAGAAATGGCCTTTTTTTAGCACGCCATTAGAGAAACATTTGTACACGACAAATTCATTTTCTTTGGTATTGTTATCCATTATTGAATTTGAACTAGTGTAAGGCTTCATGCTGTGGTTCCATTGTGTGTTTCAGCTAATAAGGCCCAGCTATAGTCATCTGCAGGCAAAATATTCAAGCAGAAATAAAAAGCTGTCTGCCCCTCTTCTATTTTTAGTAGAAACCTTTCTGTTTCATTTTTTTGATCTTTATTAATATGATATTTAAATGTCTGGAGCCTTGTAGTTTCAGAATTTGCTCCAAAATGTCTTCTATGTAAAAGAAATAAAACACATATACTTCTATTAGAAATAGATGTGCAGACGGCCAGTCTGAATCTGAAGGTGTCTTCCCTATATCGAGGCTCTTATGTCACTTGCCCCAAAAAACATAATTACTGTACTTACTTTTGAGGGATTCTCTTTGCCTCCTTGATCTAACGCCTGGATTTTATCACATTTGTGCGTCACTTTGAAGAAAAGTTTCTGAATACCTGCGCTAACAGGTATTTGTGCTGAGTTGAGCACTCACTGCTGCTCGTTATGCTCTCGTTATGAAGCAGCTTAATACTGCTTTGTTGGCCCATACAAGCCAGGCTTTTCACAATGAACCGTGCTTCTTTATGAAACACTCCTCTGGTAAATCATAGGGCAGTTATTTAGCCAAGCTTACACAGCAGCAATGGAAGCCCATATGAAACTATTTTTGTCCTATTTTGTCCAGGCAAACATGGCACAATGCATTTAGTAGTGTCAGAGTCATATGAGATATCATCAGTCTTTGGTGTTCTGTGTCTAAGAGCTATTTACTGACTAAGTGTTGGAACTGGCTTCCCTCGGCACACCTTGGCGTACTTTCCAACACTTTCTTGGAAACATTAGCACATTAGTGAGAGTGCTTTCAGGTAGAATAGATAGAAAACACTGGGAAGAGACAAGAAAGACAAGAGAAGAAAGGATATGATAGTCAGTGGATGATACAAAAGTTGGAATTGTTCCCAAAGTACATGATTATTCTCAGCTCAGTCAGCTTCCACCTGTTCCTTGTGTTCGTCTTTCCAGACTTTGTGAAACGTCACTAACAGGGAAATACTCAGACGTGGATGGAAATCTCCACATGACTCGCTCCATTGGGCTCGCCAGGAGTCAGGAGCCCTTGTTTTCTGATGACCTTATGGTAAGTGAGCAGACGGGTTGCCATGGCAACACACAAACATGGTACACACAGTGTAAGGGTAAAGGAGGAATCTGACAACCATAAACTGTATTTTGGAGCAGGATGAAGCAGAACTGAAAACATAACTGAGCAGCTTAACCAAGGTCAACCCAACAAGAAGCCAAATGAAGAGTGTGTGGTGCTCGCTGACAGAGTATCAACAATCTGGGTATCTGTACTCTGATCCACTCCACCCGAACAGCAGCCCCACAGACGACATGACAAGCTGTGCATTGCACTGTGTATGGGCTGCTGCATCACACACACAGACAGAGAGAGAGGGAGCAGTTAACGATGCATCAGGCTGTTAAGGGCTCCAGCGTCTGTAACAGTAAACCATGTGTAACAAGTATCTCTCACTGCCACTCACCCATAGCCAAACTCCACAGACCCTCACCAAGGGCTGCAGAACCACCTCCTGCACTAAACACTGTACGCCTCCGTTGGCTTTGTAACAACTTCCAGCTGAAATTGGCGCTGCACACAAATATCTTTTTTTTTTTGTCAGCCAGAAGAAGCTCTGTGGAAGATTCATGGTGAAACATACACAGAATGTATTTGGCTGTAACAGCTCTGCATCGTGCAGCACTTCACAGGAAAGTCGAGAGGTCTTCTTATGTCAGCTCTAATCAGACTAATGACTGTCAAACACTCAACAGAGGAGCCGCCCAGCTGGATCAGTGTTCTCTGTTTGGACCGGTTTGTCTCCAAATGGAACCAAACATGCTTTAAACTCTACTAGGAAATGAAGATAAGAAAATGTAAAGAAACAAAATAAAGGCAATTGACAACAATTGATACCATTTGAAGATTTGATGGCAAGGCAACAGACATAATGAAAACACGTTAAGCTAAAAATCGACCATTGAGTTTCCAGTACTCAAGATGTACCGTACAGTAGCATGTTCGTAAAGATCTTACTGCTTAGACTTATGAAGATAGTGGCTTTATTGGGCCTTTTAATGCATTTTTTTAATAAAATGTCTTCCAGAAGTTGTCTGTGAGCCAGGTACAGAGAATCACACGAAAGTTTTAGTTTGATGACTTTAATTCTAATCCATGGGCTTCTCTGTAGCTTATCTGATGCACTGAAGTGGAAATTAAATTGTGACCTGCCAGGTAGAGTTTGTAGGCGATAAGGCAGGAAACCATGACATTTTCCCCTGAATCCCACTCAGATCCTCTCTATCAGGGGGATGATGGACAGTTTTGAAAGCGCTTACAGAAAGCAGCAGAAGACGTTCTCTCATACTCCCACCATGTCTCCAGACTTCCTGTGCCTTTGGAGCAGGCAGGAACTGGGTTACTGTATAAATACAAACATGAAGTGCAGTCAGTGGAATTGAATTTTCCTGCCTTGTTGTCTGCAGAGGCAGAGAGGAAAGCAGATGTTGATAAATTTATTAAAACGGATATAGACACTTGCAATGTTTGCTCCTCTTAACTCCAACTAAGTAGAACGGTTCTTTGGAGAATAAGCTAGAGTAGGCCAGAGGAAGGATTTTGTTTTGTATTGGCTGGAATGTATGATCACATTTGTGGATTACATGAGAATGTCAGGTCCCTGCACAGAAAACACATAAAAGCTGTCCGTCAGGTCAGTCCGTGTGATTATTTTCAATTTGGATCATTGTTTGTTTGGCAGTTCGTTTTAAAAGGAGTTTTGTATGGCAGTGACAGATTTGCTGCACTGGGCCTGCTGTTGTCTGTGAGCCTCTTTGACCTGTGGGAAGTTCATTAACTCATTTGAGACGATAACATTGATAAGTTTAAACTGTGTCACTCTGGACTCCACAGGGAGCCAGTTTGACTTCACACACTCACATGATGGCACAGCATCAAGGGCAGTTTGGAGTTCAGTATCTCACCAAAGGATACTTCAGCATGTAGACCAGGAATCAAACCGCCGACCCTCTGATAGGTGGACAACAGCTCTACCTCTTGAGCGACTACTAGTTTTGTCTTCCATGGCTTCACAAGACCTTCTGACTTTCCCTGTCCAGGAACACCAACCTTCTGGCCAAGAACAAGTTCTGGTGCTCCCTTTTCCTACTTTCAGGACATACCAGCACCCCTGCATGGGGGTACAGCCCATGTTATTGACAGATGTTTGAACAGAGATGACATTCTCCTTAAAATGTGTTTTGCAATCGTTACCTTTATTTAATCTGGATTTGGAGCCCGACAGAATCAATTCTTTTTTCCCAAGCTATGGGGAGAGTTTATTTTCAGAGAGCCTTGCACTGATGTCAGTCAGCTGTTCGTTAAACTTTTCCTGGAGCAGAGCCAAGATTTTAATAGCAACCACCATTATTGGTGTAGTCAGAGTGCTGGTGCCAAGTTGTTGACGCCGTTGTTGTCTCTTTCCTCAGGGCTCCAGGTCTTCTCTGGATGGCTCTCGGCCAGTTGGACAAGTAGACAAACACATCTTGCTGCTGGTGCATGGAGTGGGGAATGCAGGTAAGAACTGGGCTGATAAGGCCTGATAATAATTCAACAATATTTAAATTAGCAAAAGTTGGAGTTGGAGGAGTACTCATAACATTTCCAGGGTAAAACCAAGACTTTTACAGACATCCAGTTTGTGTCAGACAGATTCATCTGCTCTTTGTGTGAGCTGTTAGCAGTAGAGACTTAATGGATCAGAGGGGAAAGCCATTAATTGATTTATAGACAAGTACCAGGCTCTTAAAATCTATTCCAAGACTAACTGGGAGTGAAGGTGCTTTAGAACAGCAGTAATATGAGCTATTTTCTTCATTCAACTCAAAACTCTGGCAGCAGCATTCTGCACAAACTGTAATTGATCTACGGACTTATGGGGAGACCTGACAGCAGTACACTTCAGGTGTTATAGCTAAGTGATATTTCAAGGACAAAGAAAAGGCCTAAAATACTGTTGTAGTTCTTAGACCAGACTGTTAGAGCTGTTATAATAATACAGTTAACGCCTGTATGAAAGTGTAGGTAATGACCAGTAACAAGAGCCTCAGTTTGTTACTGATTCAACTTGAGGATTCATACGTTGGATGATCACGATCAGCAGCTGTTTAGAGCAATCATCAGCATAACAACGAAACCTACCACCGTTTTTGGGGATGATGACCTTTAGGGACAACACACGTACAAAAAGTAGACACAGTTCACAGTACACATAGTACTTCAACCAAAATTGAATGTTCAGATTTGAATACATAACACTTTGGGAAAGCTACATAAACCTAAAAAACATCTTCAAAATATCACACCTGCCCTTTAAATCATGAAGCTCATCATCAAACAGGCACGCAAAAACCTTTGAATGATGTTGAGAAATCGCTGCAACAGAATCATAACAACATGTAGACAAGTTGTTAGTAGTACTGAAGATTTGCAAGAATATGTGGATATTGGAGGACATTGTACCTTTATCTGATAAAATATTCATTGCATTCAGATGCATTTCTGCTTTTTATCAGCAAGTTATCATATTTTCATTGGTCCACTGGTTTATTCAACTCCCTGATTCATTCCAGATCCGATGATTGTCTCCTCATTTTTCCCAACTGCATCATTGTACCTCTCATTTAAGATGCAAGGAGGACCACGATGATCCATGTGGTCCTTCAAACCATTTGTTTTTCTTTACAGCCTGCATTATAGTCCCTCAGAGCTGCTTGCATGGCAATCATAGTTTATTTAGTAATCGCTGAGGGGGAGGTTGGGGTGTTGGCAGTAATTTAAATACAATACAGCATTATGAAGATGAAATACATGTATATTTACCATAGTTATGCATGTGATTAAATTAAAAATGGACATTTCACTGTGATATTTCCATGGTGACCTTCCATCTGTGGACACTTTGTAAACAAACATTGCTGGGTCTCATCTCTGTGGCTATAGAAAAGTGAGAAAGAAGAGTGAGGCGGATCATACATACATGACAGAGCGCATCTCAATAACTCCCTAACTGCCTTCGGCTAATCGTGTTGCTTGTGGTATTATGGGATGAGGCATTTGGAGCTGGATGTCAGCCTAAATGAAGGCTTGAAGCAGCGCTCAGCATTCCTCAGTGGAACGAGCTGGTGACTGATGCTGCTCCACTGCCGTGACAGCTTGGTGATGAGGGGGTGGAAAACAGCCACAGTTGGAGACAGTTTTGCTAACATCCTCCGCTGCACTTCTGTGTGGCTCGGTCTGCTGACAGAGCAGGCATCTGTCATCTACTTCTCCACACATCCTTTGTGGAAAAAAAGGGTCCTGTAAAATAGGTGAGTGAGGGCCAGATAATAGTACAAGGTTTGTCATCTGTAAATCATATCAGTTGTGTGCTTGTGTTTTGACTCATAAAATGATAGATGGGAAATAATACTGCCCACACGGTCTTCCTCATCTGTTGGGGGCAAGAAAACCCTACAAAGGTGTGTGCATTGTATGGAGTGGACACAACTGTTTGTCTGTGTTTCTGCTGAGTGCTTGAATTATTCTCACTGTCTGCCACACGGGTCCCTCTCGACTGAGCTGAAACTGTTGAAATTTGCTTAATTTAATGCCTATAACAATTAGAATAAAGCTGGGCATCTGAAAGTTTGGGCACAGGCTTGGATCTGATCCAACCTGTGCATCAATCTAATTTGATACTATAGCTGTGGACCATCGCCCAACCAATACTGGATTTTTGACACCAAGGTCAATATCAGTGTTGGCTGAGGCTGACGAATACCAGCAGTGTTAGTCTTAGTACATCTTAGAGCAGCTCACAGTTTTCTCATAAAACAGCTGAACTATAAACAACAGTGGAGACTAGTTTTTCACGTACATTACTCATCATGAGACAAAGTGTTTTCAGTGGTGGATTAATCCACATTTGGTGCTCTAAGGAGGATTTTGGGCAGCAGGGCAGTGTATGTATGTGCAGTGATTGAGTGAAAATACATTGCAGTTTGGTGGCAGCAGTGTGGCTCAATGATGTGTTTCAAACAGTTTTTGGACAACAGTGAAACTCACAGAGGAAGAAGATACATCAGGCCTCGATACACACACATAATACTTAGATGTATTCATGGCTTGCTTGTGTCGGGTCATGGGATTTGATGCCGTAAAGAAAATGTGGAATAACTAAAACTATTTAAAAATAAATTCAGCAACAATATATTGGAAATTTTTGTTTTTTTCACATAAACGTTTTTGATCAAGATCACTAAATTAGCTATTAAAAGAATTATGGTACATACATTTTACAGTTGGAAAATACACTTTTCAGTACTCCGGACAAACTGTGTCATGGAGACAAACATATCTTTGTTACTTCTGGGCTGTATTTTCTTGTTAGTTTCCTGCTAAAATTCATGCTGATACTGATATACTGTATCTGCAACAAGCTATAATTGACTGATATATTGCCTCTAGTTATTTTCTTGTGTTATCACTTAGTGTGAATACACATGCCCATATATTTATATTTATTTTACAACATGCATTACATTATAAACATTTAGTTTACAGTTTAGTTTAGTACAAATAGACACACCATAGACAAATACATACACAGGACGGGAGTAGTTAAAGTTGTCATCATGCTGCTTACTACTATGATTATTATAGAAATTATAACACCAATAGGAATCATTTACCATGGATGTAGTTGTTTTGTGAAATAAGATTGGGTGGACCAAGTTGCCTGGACCATTAAGCCAACAACACAATTACAGCAACAGCACAAATTAAAATGCATGAGACAAGCTAATGATTAAAAAATACACTTTCAAAGTCTCTGTCCTTCCATTCTTTCATCATAGCTTGCAGAACTGAGGCTGCTCTCTGCATAGATGATAAGTCTGAAGCCATCTTCAAGCCATTGTCGGTTCCTATCTCTGTGTTCAGTCTAGTCCAATTACAAGTAGCGTCATGTCATTACCATGATAATAAGTTGTAATAAGAGCTGTTGAAGTTTTGTTAAACTATGGATAATTTATTAGCTTCATCCATGTTGCTGTACTTAATACTGTTAACATGTGGGCCTGAGTATCCCTAGTTTACAAACTTGCTGGAGCGGGCTGCTGTTCCTGCTGTGGATGTCTTGATGGCACTGTTGTATTGGGAATATTTCCCTGACAGGCTGGGATGACATCAGCAGTTTCTCATGAGCACCATTTATTTAATCCTCGACTGTTCCCTCTACTCACTGTTCTTTGAACTCACTGTCTTTGCAACATTACTGGATGCCTTTATTGAAACCCTCCTTGGAGTTTTTTTGTAGAGTATCATATTGTAGATATTAATTTAAAAGAATGTTTTATCCCTCTGAAGCATTAGTAAATCCTATAGTATACTTCCAAATATTGTACAACATTTTTCATAATTGAGCATGATAGTTCACTCCTAACCTGTAAAAATATATACTTAATTCCCAATTACAGTACTCAAATTTGTGAAGGCAAAGGTTATTGACTTAAATTGACCAGACAATGTGTATGGACTCATCCTGACCTACAGAAAAGGCCAAAAAGTGACTCATTTTTGGTTTAATGGTTGCACAAGAATAACAGCTTTGCCATCCGCTTCATTTTTCTGCTTCTGTCATCCAAAATGTATTTTAATGCAATGTCAGGGAATGTCTAAATCCTGATGATGCGCCATAATAAGATAATAGAAAATAAGGTAATCCTTTATTAATACCACAGTGGGGAAATTTGCAGTGTTACAGCAGAAAAGGGGATAGTGTAATAGCAAGAGGCATCAGAAAGAAAAACAGCAAAATATGGTATATAAGTAGACAGTATAATAAGTAAATAAGTAAAACATAAGTATCATGGCAGCAGGTAATGGTTGTGACACATTATTATTACATAGGGGATATTGATATTGCACATTTTAGTTTACACTGATATTGCACATGAGAGAATTTGTCACTGTGTGGTCTACTAGGAGAAGTGTTGATTGCAAAGTCTGACAGCAGCAGGAAAGAAAGACCTGCAGTATCTCTCCTTCACACACCACGGGCGAAGCAGCAGTCCCTGAAGGAGCTGCCCAGAGTGTCCTGCATGGGATGGAACATGTTCTCCATCGGGGATGATAGCTCAGCCATCATCCGTCTTTCTCTCACCACCTTCACTGGGTCGAGGGGGCATTCCAGGGCAGAGCTGGCCTTCGTAACCTGTTTTGCCAGAATTGATCTGGAGGCAGTTCTGCCAGCACCTCTCCACAAATCCCTGGGTCAGTTCTCTGTACTTCCTGTTATCCCCCCGTGATGAGGGCGACCATTATAGCCTTCTGAACTTTTGTGGGTGGCCTTTAGTTGAATTGTGCGTGAAGTCTACAGTGTAGAGGACAAAGAAGAAGGGAGCCAGGACTGACCCCTGTGCTGCAGACAAACATGTCAAAGTCTTGTATCCTCACGTACTGTGTATGTTTGGTGAGGTAGTGGTACTCCCCTGTGCACGCAATCTTGTCCCTCAGAATGGTATAGAAGGCACTGGAGTAATAAAAAAACATGATTCTCACAGTGGTCCCAGCCTTTTCCTGGGGAGAGGGGATCTAAGTAGGGGGTAGATGACACCATCATCTGCCCCAATGCCATGTTGATAGGTGAACTGTAGCAGGTCCATTGATGTGCTCACGGGGGGGGTGGATATAGACTAGGACAAGCCTGTTCAGTGTCCTCATCAGGTGTGATGTCAGTACCAATGGCCTGAAGCTGTTGAGGTACTTGGGGTGCTGTGTCACTTTCCTCAGCTCAACTACCCTGTTCAATTGGTCTACACAGGATTTGAAAAGGTTTGAGCTGAATCTTGTGAGAAAGGGGTGTTAGTTGAGATAGGGCAGTACACTGTGGCTACAGATGATGGTGGATGCAGCAGGCAGGCCTGGACAGGGGGAGGGCCAGATGATTGATCAAATCTATTAAGCAAAAGAAAAGGTTTTGGTCCCCACAGGCTGGGGTCAATCTGCAATAAAAGCATCACAAAGATGAGCTTGAAAACTCATTTTTTGACCTGTGAAGAAAAGCTCTTAACTCCAGATCTACTGTTGTCTTTCTCCAGAGCTTTTCAGTCGTACCGTCCTTGATTCCAAACATGTAACTTCACACCTGTGCACACCTGGCCAGTCGTTAGTGAAAAGTGAGCATGACTGAGCGTGGCTGTTGGATTGTCTGATTCGGATTTTGCCACTTGGGAAGGTTGTTAGAAGATCCAACAATCGCTTTGTTTGAAGCATATCTATCACATTAGGATGACGTCTTGTGGAAAGAAACATAAACGCAGTTTCTTCCCACAGGCTGTCACCCTGATGAACAGTTAGCCTTTCATTCAGTGTCACTAACCCTCTGACACCAAAACATCACTGTCTGGCCATTATAATCCAATAATGCAGAGTTTTTAACATGTACATTCATCACTCACTGTCACTGTCAAAATAGATACCTGCACAAAGTATATATTGTATATATTATTGTACCGTATGTATTGCTTACTGCCTTTACTGCTGTTTATTTTATATTTTTGCACTACTTAACTTATTATTCAGTCTTTTGTATGTCTTTTTTCCTATGCAAGCATCATTAAACTGGAGTCAAATTCTTTGTATGTGCACACAATAAGGCCATTTCTGGTTCTGATCTTAAATGCCATACATACCTTTAATTCACTAAAATGTAATTTTATTCATTTTTTGTTCAGGTCCAGAGATCACAGATGAGCTGGTCAAGGTGCTACGTAAACGCCTGGATGAGACCACCTTGGACATCATCACTGTCATGCTTGTCAGGAACTGCAAGCTGACACCAGCTGATGTGGAGGTAAATTGCCTATTTGTTGCCTGACTTTTTTTTTTTTTTTTGTTATAAAAGAAGTTGGTGGAAAAAGGCTTTTAGTTTCTCGAAAGACAGTGTTCTTTTTTCTTTGTATTTATTTGTGGCTGGTCATGTGTAATTGCTTATACTTAAAGAATTATGGGTTTTATTCTCACAGAGACAGAAAACATTTGTATCCTCTCACACTACTGCCAATTGCTTTAGATAAAAGCCTTGAGCAAATGTTGTCTGGTCAGTTCATCCAGCCGTCAGGATCTCCAGCCTCTGAGGTGATGACCTTCAGCCTCCCCCAGTACTGTCTTCCCTGGCTGCCCGCTGTGGCTCACTACCTCAGGCAAAACCTCCTCATCTTCCTGCATGTTCCCAAGTACACTGACAGCAACACAGCACATCACTTCAAGGTAAAATCCAGACTGACTTTTGTTAGAACATGTCACATAATGTGCATCTGAGATGTTAACGTTCTTAACTGTTTTTATAAATTCCTGGAAGAGAAAAGAACTAAAACTCTGAATATCAAACCTTTCTTTGAGGTACAGACAATGGCCAGAATGAGTTGGTTGACCTTAGAGTTAAATTCAGGTTTCTTACCACTTGGGTCTTATTTTGCACTTTGTAATGAAATAGGTGGTGCCAGAAGCTTGGTGACGTAAAGACCACTGGCAGGGCTAGTGTATAGTGTAACACAGTAACCAGCCCACTCAGTCACAGAATTTCTCTAAGCAAGCTGGCTTGTAGAGAGTAATTGATCTAGCTGACTTGCTCATTGGCAAACAGTATTTCAGAGACATACCTATGCTGTTCCCTAACTGTTTACAAACCACCTGTCTTGCAGTGTTAACTTCAGCAGACCAGGTGTATATAAATGTACGTGGTGCAACACAATTAATAGGCTATGATTGCGGTTTCTGCAGCACTCTGTTTCCACAAAGGAAAGCTCTGTCATGATGTTTTGTTTTTGGTGAAAAATGCAGATTTACATGCCAAACACCAAAAATGAGCTCAGTGGTGTGATTAGAAGAAGTAGTTTGACATTTTGGGAAACGCGCTATTCACTTTCCCACAGAGAGTTAGAAGATTGATACCACTCTAATGTCTATGTGTTAACTATGCCAGGAATGAATTGGCTTATGTTGGCATTAAAGGGGGAAACAGGGGAAACAGCTAGCCTGGCTCTGTCCCAAGTTCAAAAATAAACCACCACCTCTAAAGCTCATTAATCTCTTTTTAATTCATGCACACATAAAATGTAAAAACAACAGTGTGGTGTTACGATGCTAAGCTATGAACAAATGCTCTCATTGTCTCTAAAAATACCCACCCACCCAGCCAGTGCACCCTACGTAGGCACTGGTGTTAGATCTTCTCAGATTTTTTTAATGTAAAAGAAAGAACATTCAAATTCTAAGCTCTATCTGTTCAACAGCTGTCCAGTCACTCATCACATGGAGATTTGGGATAGCTCTCACTCACGATCCTGCAGACTGTTTTGGCGTGCCCATGTTTTACAGCAGTGAAAAAGTCTAGGTAATAAAAAACCATAGTAAACAGTCAGTCTGACTTTTCTAAGTCCTCCAACGACTTTGAATGATTTGATGACTTGAAATAAGTCATTGCTGTCTGCAAATCAAAAGTGCCTCCCTGCACTCATAGATCTCAGTTTGACATATGCAAGTGAACTACAAACAGCTCAATTTAAAGAGATTTGGATTAAAAATGAATAAATCCTATATATGGGAGGCTCCCAGCTCTGCAAAACTGCCAGAGACTAAAATCATTTTGACAAGTCTTATTGTGATGTTTGAAATAAACGCTGACTTTGTGGTTCGAGCATCCAGGGGCTGATTTGCTCTCCTGTTCTGTCTGCAGCACTACTTTCATTTGAGCAGTGACATGGCCGACGGTGATATCTACCTCTACAATAAACCTGGAGGCCAGGGGACAGGAGGCAAAGGTAATCTCTTTCTCCTATACCAGCATGCGCTCAGTGCCACCAGGCCTCAGGCCTGCTGCTTGTGTGTGTGGATGTATGTGAGAAAGTGTGTGTTTGTCAATCAATGAATTTATCAATGTTGAAAATCTAACATCCAGGGCACTGCAACCTTTGTTGTGTCAAATTCTGCTTCCTTAGTTTAAGTTTTTTCCCTCACCTTGACATGAACCCAACCTTAACCTCAAAGGGCAACCAGAGGGCAACTGTCAAGATACGCCACAATCCTATTGTCCAGAGTCAACGCGTGTCCAGAACAACTGCTGTTTCACCACATTCACTTGCTGCATCGGCACATTGCAGCTTCCATACCTGGACTAATTCTTTTGTGTGTTTGCTACGTCCCGTCCTGCGGGTGTCATTTCATGTGTGTCAAATGAGGTGACACTGTGGGTGACCCTGACACAAGCTGTTGAGAGCCCACAAGCATGTTGGACCACTTTATTTGCTGCACTGGTTGCAATGCAAACATTAATGTCTCTTTTGTCTTTCTTCATCTGTTTCATTCTTCCCCGTGCTGCACTGTTTGGCTGCCTGCTGTCTCAACATGTCTGCCAGACAAACAGTTATTCTTGTCCACCTTTTGCTTTCATAATCCCGACTTCAGCTTCCTCTGAATGGCCCCCTCTGCCCAAATTCTAATAAGGACCTGGTTTGTCAAACAAGCAAACAAACAAGCCTCGGTTATTCTTTGGTCCTTTATGGCCTATAGTGGTGGTTGCTGTTGTTGTTTTTGTTGTAATCATCTTTGTTGCGATGTGACATATCTGACCAATCATGACTGGCCATACTGCTGACAACCCCTGACAGTATCTGCAGCTTCAGTCAGTATCACCTCCTGAACAGTGCCCAGCTTTAGTTCTAGAAACTGAAAAACAGAACCAGTGACAATGGTGTTACATTTTGTTAAGTGTCTGCAGTCACAGAAGCCTAAACGTATCCATGTCTGAAACTGTTAGAAAAACAGAGGACAGGAAATGGAACTCACCAGATCACAAGAGACAGGCGTTTGAAAACACATTAATATTCAAAGCATGCTCTTATCTAACCTGGATGCATCCCCTTTCTTTTCTCTGCTCTTTATTATCATCCCTAAACCTTTTGTGGATGAATGTATTTTCTTCTTCTGTTTCATAGAATTGGTGTGAGGTAATTTCTTCTTGTTTACTACAAGCAAATAATTGATTGGAAACTTTACTGTAACCTCAGGCTGCGGCTTAGTTGTAGAGTTTTTCATTGGCTCCTCGCTGATGTTTTTAAGCTGCTGATTTGCTGGCAGTGTGATATCACAGGATATGCGGACAGTTTCTTTTCCTCTTCATAATTGTAAACACGTTTTCCTCGGCTTGTCTGGCATAACAGAAACTACTACAGTCCTCTATCTTCACTATGCTCACAGTGCTAATTTCCTTGATGAGCATCAGCGCAGTTTTTTTTCTGAGGTGGCCGTCTCTTCCTCCTTCTTCTCGCTATACACCTGCTCAAAACAACACACAAGTGCTGTTTACCTCAGCAGAGAGATTTTATGTGACGAGCAGGAGCACTGCCGGCTGCTGTTTTGGGTTAGCGATGGTCCAACATGGTCGTGCAATCTGTGTAATTTCTGTCGTGTGACATTTCCTCTCTATATATTTCCTGTACAGTCAGAAGTGATCATTGCCATTTCATATTGCATTACTTTCTCATTTGTCAATATGCTCATGTGATCTGCTGAGATTTGAGATCAGTTAAGGGGAATGCTGCAGCTGGAGTCAGCTGTGACTGAAGGCCTATCATGTTCAATGAAAATGTGGCTGTGGAAAGCTGATAAATAACAATGCCATCCTTCAGCAGCTCCCATCAAAGGGCAGCTAGTATAGATGAATTAACCCCCATCTATAATTAGTAATCATTTTCATACACACTACCTTGCATTTCCATTTTAACTCAACATTTGGTTCTTCATCACAGTGCTGCTTTTATTCAAGAGCATGTTATCCTGGGTGGGCTGTCTATTGTAGGTTTGTTCCATTAATCAAAAGCAAAGAAAACATAAAATCAGACTGTTGCTTCCTCTGAGAAATAAAAGTGGGCTTGAGGTGTGGACTTGAGTCACGTGACTTGGACTCGTCCAGTCATGAATCTGAGTTTGTCCCACCTTTGTTTAAAAGTGCTTAATAGGAATAATGTTTTTATGGCAAACAGCTATTTGCCATGTGATCACTGCTTGAAAGTGCAAGAGCACGGGTGCCCAGTAAACGTTTCCTTAATTAATGAATTGATTGAAGCAACAACAGCTCCCATAATAATGTTCCATTGAATAATGTTCTCCAAATGAACAAATAAAGCTGTCATTTCAACACGTTTGTATGCATCTTATAACTTGCATTGTTGGGACGCTGTATAAAATGTAAATAAAAACAGAATGCAATCATTTACAAATGAACTGGGTTAACTGCCAACAAATTTAAGAAGTGCTCCTGAGTAATCTCCTTTTTACAATCATGTGTTCACACAGTGGTGAACCTCGCTCCATCCTCACTTATGAAAGACTATCAACCTGTCTGCCTGTGGAATGGTCCAAATGTTCCCAGTCTTTAGTTGCTCCTGTCTCAACGTGTTGCGGCATCACATTCAGAATCAGCAGATATTTCCAAAAATCAATGAAGCTGATGAGGTCAAACGTTAAATATATTGTCTTTGTGCTGTTTTCAATGGAGTATGTGTCACAAAGGATTAGCAAATGAACACATTCTGTTTTATTTCTAAAATACAGAGCTGTTCTTAGCTGCAGTGTACAGGGTGGATTCTCATCTTTAGTTTCTCTTTAAAATGACCTCTCTGAGCCTGTCACATCGTAAACATCGACACTGACATGAAGAGCTTGTTCCTTGCTCTTGTACTCATTCCACTTGCTGTCTAACAACTTTTTAATTGCTGTGCAGAGACGCTCTGACTCCATCTCATTAGTTTTAGCAGCTGCGGAACAAGGTGCTTCAGTTATATGATGTTACCTGATGCCTGCTCTGTGTGTGAAATACCTCAGTGTCACGCAGGTCAAACAGTGTTTTGGTACGCAGACTCTCACCTGTGTTTCCTGTCAGCTAATTAATGAGATGTTTTCTAATGACTCCACTGCACAGTACAGATAAATACTTCTGCTGAAGCCCATCTGACATATTAGATTTATAAAAATATTCTATTAAATATGATATATTCTTTTAAAGATCAATATAATCACAGACCATGGTGTTTTCATCTCTGCTCTAACTGGTATGGATGAACTGCTTCAACAAGATGAAAGCACTGAATGGAGATCTGCTTAGAGAGACACAGCAGTATGGTACTTACAGTGTAGTAGTGGTAGGGTTACACTACATATGATTTGTAACTCTGTCTTTATTGCAGCATAGCTTCAAGTGTGATAAAATCACAGTTCATCATCTCTTCAGTTAAAAATCATGTTGATTTTGATTTTTATGTTTATGGCAAATATTTTTTTTTTGAAGGGAAGACAAGAATGTCTTTGGGATCAATCAGAAATGCTCCTTTATTCTCTCAGCCTCTGAATGGGCATGTTGGTGTCCATATTTGATTGACGGCTGAGAGAGACAATGTGAAAACACATTCACTGCTAACTGTAGCTGACGAGCTAAAGACATTCAGCATTTTGTTAGCAGCAGCGTTGAAATTAACAACTGCCATTATGCGTCTAAGCTTACTGCTGCTGATATATGCAGTTAAATTTTGATGCTGCAGCCGATGAGCTAATGAGCAGTCTAGCCTGGAAACTGACATTAGCATGTTTGTTGGTTAGCTCATTCAGCAAGTCAAAGTGTTGTACAGCCCGTTGCCCACGCTTGTCACTAATGATGGTTGTTGCTCCGGTCTGTGGGATTTGTGGTGTTGTATCTCAGGCTGTTAGTCACTGGCTGTCTAGCCAATCACAGAAAGAGAATGTTGCTTTGTTAAAGACATTTTTACAAATTGAAGTGGAATGACAGTGCTCACATCAGTATACGGTGAACTAGTCCAGGGTTGCTGTACCCATTCCTTCAGCCCATAGTGGCTGTGAAGGGATTGCTCTCTGGCACAGTTGCACTGTGAGAGATTGTCAAAGACACCACCTGTCCTCATTCCATAAAAAATACTGTGAGGCTTCAGCAGTCTGAGATAACCAAATCAAGTTCCTGTGCTTTTGGTAGTCTCTAGTAGTCCAGTACAATAAGCTCAGGCTACAGTCAGTTTTCAGCCCTGGGTGAACTTAACTGCTGGAGGGTTTTTTGAGCTATTCCGCTATTCCAGCTGCACAGACAATTAGCTTTAAACTAGCTAGTAATCTACACTAGGAGTGTGTTCGGATGTGGGATGTATCTGTATGTGTCATAGCTTCAAACTTCTCGGAACTCCAGTTCTTCCTTCCATTCTCCTTCAGACCCATCTCATTGTTTGGTTGTATTTGTATGATCATGAATTGAACTCATAAACGCTGATATTAAGAAGGATTATGCTGTCATTGAAAATGCAACACTGGAGCCCCATGGTAGCTTTGGTTGACCTTAAGAATGCATTTTTGCATGAAATGTTGACTGTGGATTTTGTCCCTCTGAAATCCAAACTTATCCCTTGACACAGCTACATGTAGAATGAGCTTCAGTGGTGCAATCATAAGAGGCACTGTTGCAGACTAAATCTACACTGAATGCAAAGCCATTTTCACCTGGATTGTTGCTTCAAAATTTCTCCATCCACTCTCCTTACTTGGCTTTTGCATTCTTTGGTCAAAAAGGATGGGGGTGCTATAGAAAGGTCATCGGTCTGTCACACCTATGGGCAATTGGTGGAAGTGGGACAAAACTGCAGCACATGGAAGAATACATAGAAAAATCCAAACAGACTCCACACACAGAGGTCCTAACCTGTGACCTCGCTCTGGGGCAACAGCGCCTTTTAACTGCCACGCATGCTTGGAGTTTACTGGTGTTGAATTGGACTGGATTTAATATTGGTACATCTCTAATGCTGTTTTCTGGGTGTGTCTAATGTTGACACAGGTACCATGTCGGAGCTGGTTCAGCAACTCTTCCCACCTTCTCAGTTTAAAGGTACCACATGTCTTCCTCTGTGCCCTTCACAGCCCTCCACACCCATCGTGTTGATGAAGCCCATGCTGCTGCTGGCCCCATGTGCTCTGCTCTTGTCCTTTTTTCTTCATGGCCTTTCTTTGCAGTGCTGTACCTTCTTTAGCTAAGGCTTCCCTCAGCATACATTTTTGCTAAAAACTGTATTTGTCTTTGAGTTGCCTGTAGTTTTGGCATGGACCTCCAAGGTGCATGAAGTGTGGTGTTTCTGGTGTTTGAGCCAGTGTTTCCTTGCTATTACTGTAAATTTGTCCTGGACTGGCTTTTGTCACACTGATTGCTGCTTCAGAGACCCCAACACAACCACAATACTGTACATATTTTAAATATGCTGAAAATAGAATTCCCCACTCTTAAGTATTTCAATATCAACTCATATTTTGAGCCGACTATGTATACTCTTTCAATATTTAGGGCTCTGTTTTCGTGGAAGCATTAATGACTACCTGAATAGCTGAAGCAGGTCTCTAACCATTCATTATTTTCCTGAAATTGAAACACTCTTCTCTATCTATGTGTAATTTTGGTGCCCAGTGCAGAGTACTTTTTGTACAGGTCGGGGAGAGGAACAAACAGCTGGGAAGTTCTTTCAATGAGGCAGAGCATTTTTGGTGGACATTGGGTCTTAGACATTGCGCTGACAACAGATGTCTCAAAACCTCGACTGTCCCTGGTGCAGTGTCACTGTGGTGCCATAAATAGCATACTTAGAGCAAATGCACACCAGTGTCAGAATAATGCTAAAAATGCAAATAAGCTATTAAACACCTTCCAGCCAGGAGATGTGTTTAAATCAGCATCAAAATTGACATTAGAGCAGGACCAGCACTCAATCTGTCTGCATTTATCTGTAAATGATTCTGACAGTGTCTGTTCTCCACAGCTGATTTATTCTGTATGAAAAGCTTTTCCTTCAGTTCATACATCCCTGCAGCCATCTGAAGGCAGCTAGATACACATGTTGATAAATCTGTAGCCTCTCATTAGAGAAGTGCTGTGCCACAGCTCAGTGCCATCAGACACGTCTGTCCACTGTTTACCTTCATTAAATCACATGCAAGTGACACCAGGCTGCTACAGAATAATCGCATACACTTCCACACACATCACACTGGTCTGTTCTAACTCAATATTCTGCCTTTTTATGCGGGAGATGTCGGCTTTCTGGAGCTCATTAATACTGCACACCACTGCCTTTTTTATTTGCAGTTTTTCAGCATTTGAAATGCCTAACAGTGCATAAATTGCTGTCACATTTTACCATATGATATAACCCTTTACAGTGTGAAATAGCATCTGATTGATGTAATCATATAAACAGCCTCACCAAACAATTTTTTATTATTTGTTTCTCTCTCTCTCACTTTGAACTGCTGAACCAAAATAGCAGGTGTGCCTGGAGTCTATGAGCCCATGAACTGCTTTACACCTGAAAGGACCCTAAGGCCGGTTGAATAAACCTAAGGTCTAAATATATTACTATTGGAAGTGATGTCCGGCAAACCTAATTGATTGCTGCTACTTTTACACTCTTTTGTTTTCAATGCAGCAGTTTATGATTTCTAAAATACAGTTGTTTGAATTATCAACCTGTTATGAAAATGTCACCCTGTGTACATATGTGTATAGGAATGGGCCAGAATAACCTCAGAGTGACAGACTAATTGTCCATGTGCTGGGAAATGTGGGCCTTGAGTCACATATTGTGTTCCATGACTTGTAGTCTGCCCATTAAGGTTGTGCTGTAGCAATCATCAGCCTCATTTCCCAGGTTGACACTGTCAGCCATCATGAGCAACCTGTTACTAAGGCAACGTGGGATGGATGAAGGGTGCTCAGCGGTACTCACTCAAAATCGCGAGTTCCCATTGTAAGAAGTCACTGTGCTTGTGGAGCCAAGTTAATTTCTGTAATTCAAATTTAGTCAACTTAAACACATACATCTGAGCCCTGACTGGCCACAATGCTCTGTACCCCTGACCCAATGTACCTTTGAACTGCCCTCAGATCCTGCTTGCACCCAAGCAAAGGGTAGAAATTTGTCAGCCTTAGCCAGCTTCATATCTACATTGTATCCACTTAGACTAACCTACCGTGGCTGGCCCCATTGGCAGATTCATCTGGACGCCATGGTCCACTCAGTACTCCAGCCACCGTCCCTGCTGATCTGACTTCACTAGTTTTACAATAAGCAACTAATCAGGCACCCCTCTGGCATCAGAAGAGGGGACGTAGCATACCTTAAAACAGCCTGAGCCTGTCCTCTTGATTGACTCGGCTTTATCTAACCCATCTTTGATGTTTTCCCCATGATCCATTTCATTTGAGGCTTTACTCTTGATGTGCGGTGCCACTCTTTCACAGCAAAATGCACATATGGCTCAATCTCCTCTGCGATGAACCCAAGCTCATCCAGCTGGATTTGCTGTCCATGTTGTGTGGAGCTTGGTTCGATGTGGTTTTCAGGTGGTTACTAGTGACAGCACCTGCACTGTTGTACAGCACACAAGGAGCACTCAGCATGAACTTTGCATTGCTTTTTTATAGACAGAGGTTCGACATATCATGTCAGCATTATTCATCATGCTCATTTAGTCTGTTTTATCACTAATTTGATTGAGCAACTTCATTATGGGACCACACCACACAAATGAATTATTTAACAGAGCAGTGACATACATCACGTTGTAGTTCAGTATTTGCTTCCTCATGCCACTGAAAATGGCTTTGCATGCCCACACTGGCCATGGGTCATTGTTGCATTTAGTGATCTGAAACTGTATGTACAGCATTTCTTAGAGAATCTTGATTGTACTATGAAAGTCATTTGAAGTTTGTGTGTTTTCAGTTCAGTTCCTTTTGATGACCGCACTTAAAAGTGATTTGTGTGGCTTTTTGTACTAGTTCAGCTGTGTTATTGGGAGATTTCCAGTTCAAATACATTCACTCAGAAGCTTCCTTTGATGTCCAGTGTAATAGGACAGCTTCCCTCTCATTGTGGGTGGATAGCGATGTGGTCTTCTGGTGACATGTACTGTATGTGATATGATTAAGCTAGTATCAAAACTGATATGTTTCCTTTGTGGCCACATGTTTTGCTGTAAACTGATTTGTATTTATGTGTCTGTGTCTCTTGTCTCTACTACTGAGAGCAGCACCTCGCTCTATGCATAGTACTGCTTACACAATAATAGCCCGTGTCAAAGCTTGATCATCCTGTAATCACACTGTCTCACACAGTTGTAGAGCCATGATACTTGTGTTTGATTTGACTAATTTAAAATCTGATACTATGACAACAAGTGTAAGGTGACAGACACCATGGCATTTAAAGCTAAATATTGTATTTCCCAGATATACAAATGAATATCTGCCTAATGAGTCCAAGGCTATAGAAAAATTGCTTCTTTGTCGCTTATGTTGTTATGATTGTGAGGGAAAGCAAATAATTCGTCTCTGCAGTCGCTTTTTAAGACTCTGTGCACGTTTGTTGGTGATTTTAATGTATTCCCCTGATCTTTCAGGTATTGCCTGCATCGCCCTGTCATTTGTGGATACACATGGTCGCCCCCTTCAGGTTCCAGCTCAGGACTGTGCCGGACTGCCGAGATCAGATAACTGCACCATCCCCCTTCATCCAGACAATTTTGATGAGCTGACCACTGTGGGGAAAGTGTACTCCATCAACGTCAGTGCAGGTAAACACAACACTGAGCTGTAGCCAAACTTAATTTGGTCTGCTTTGGGATATGGCTGGTGCTGGTTCTGGGGTTGTGGTTTGGGTTAGATAGAAGGTACGGTTAAGGGTTTGGGTTAGATGAAGAGTTTGTCACACACGGGAAGTGACAAAACAAAGGTTAGGGATATCAGAGGTACATGAAGTGCAAAACAGTTCTGAAAAGCAGGAAGCAAGAGCTCCATCCAGAGAAAAACTGACTTTCAGAACCAGTCTGTCCTTCTGTGGTATGAAGCTGAATACACTGGCCAAGTTTGGTAAACGTGAACATGCCCAGTTTAACTGATGGCATGAGGGCCATGACTTAATGTGGCTTTGAAGCAGTAATGTTATAAAACATAAGATTAAGCAAAACTGAAGGTTAAAAAATGTTTCAAATAATTCTTCTTTTGTCTGCATTTGTTTTCATTGACTTGTCACATTTCTGCACAAGAGAGCAATTACCATTACTAATGTTAAGGTAAGATAAGGCATGGCGAAAAAGTACAGAAACAGCTGAATAGTATAGTCTATAAAAATATTCAATACAGTACAAGCATGAAAATGAAAAATACAGCTTTGTATTTAATAAGAAATAAATAAGACTGGAATGGGATTATTGCATACATGAAGTGATGATGTAAAATATATAAAGAAACAGCAACAGCACTTGAGATGATCACTTATAGTCTGTGATCAGAGTATATCTTTCCACTGTGTTTGGCTGCATTATTTGAGAGCTGACAGTGTAGAGAGGCAGCAAACGTGGAGAGAGAGGGGCATGACATGCAGCAAAGGTCCACAGCTGGAATCCAGTTGTGGATATTGCGGTCACCGTAGCCGTCATGCCATCTGGGCACCACAGAATGTAGCTGGTTTTAATCAAAATGTTGCAGCATTTAATCAGAAATCACAGAAATTGCTAACACAAGCAACAAATAGTACAAAACAATGCTGGCTCAGGGGGATAGGGGTAAAAATGAAATGGTTTAGGGATGAGTAAGGAAAATATATATGTGTAGAATGTTTGCTGGTACGCTGTGCAGATGAACTGGATCTAGATGCTGACAGATGATCACAGGTCTTTGCAGGCATCAGCTTTTAAGAAGGGTCATCATTATCTAAGTTCTGCCCGCATTGTAATAAAAACTCAACATACAAATTAGGGAGGCAGACGTGCAGACGTGAAAGACTTGTCAACAAACATGGTGTATGTGAGGTCAAGGAAAGAGACGCAGGATACTATCAAGGGATCATCAGGATACACTACAGGACAGAAGGAGGAAGCTGGAGGCCTCAGTAATGCTAAGCTAACTGGGCTAATGTTGCTAATACTGTAAAAGGGTAATCAGATCAAACCCTCATTGGTCATGTGACTCTGCTGCTGAATGGGCTCTACTCATCATCCTTTGAAGAGGAAGAACTATAACTCTCTGGTCTATAACTTTTTGATGAGCAGTTTGAGATAGCAGTATTACTGTCGGAAGAGGCAGAGTTTGGCCTTTTAACAGTTTTGATTTTCAATCAAAAGTGGCCACACTGTACAAATGTCGTTTATACCCACCTGAGATCAGATCACAGTGTGAGTCAGACCACTTCCAGATGTGGTCTGGGTGATCTGATTCTGGTTGGTAAGTGCTGCGTGTGCATCTCTGCTGCATGAATATGTGTTTTTCCTTATCCAGATACAGATCATATTAGTACTAGGTGGCAATGAGGTCTGAAATGGTTCAAGCTCAAGCTGAGATAGTGCCATCTTCAGTTATTTTCACAGACTTAGACTTTTCATAGACAAAGCTCCTACAAATCCACAGAAGACTGGGCTGAGTACTACTAATCAAGACACGTCAGATTGGTTTGTGAAGTTAAACTTTGGAATTCCAAACTCCTTTTGTAACAGACTGAGGTCTGTTTGGTTTTCACATTGTTCTTTATCATTTTGAGAATCATATCAGCATTGGATTTGATTATGTTACAAGGTTACAGCAAGTGGCGAGTCATTTTATTGTATAGACTGCACTAATGTGCAAGTGGATTAATTACAGTCATAAGTGTCAAGATACTTCATGGGTCATAGTCCAGCTATTTAATTTAAGGTCTAAACATTAAATGCCTCCAAAGTAGAAAACATAAATCTTGATTAATGAACACAGATGTGTAATGTGAAGAGATTTTTGTTCCTGGAGGCTAAATTTGTCAATGTGACTCTGCATCATAGGGCCATAAATCCAAATTAAATCTTAGTTTTGGGGACTTATTAATATGATTGTGTTTATAAAGCATTAATCATACTCTGTTGGTGTTGCAATAGGAGAAGAAAAGACGGATAAGACGCTAACAGCTGTTGTTGGGCATTAAAGATGGAGACATTTTCAAATTGTGGGTTTAATTCATTAAAACTTCACAGCACAGTGACATCATAATACACAATTCATCACCTGTGCACTTGCATATAGTTTGAAAACATGTTAACACAAAGGTTACCCTCACTAGTAACAGTGTGCATGATGTGGAATTTTGATGAAACACTGTGGTTGCTGGTGGGATCAAAGTGAGCAAAGGACAGAAGGCAGGAAGGCAGAAGTTTGTATTGATACCAGATCACTGAAACAACAGTCACTCATGAGTTATGCCACTTTGTTGTGAACATGAATTTTTCCATCATCCCTGTGAAGATGAACACTATTATCAGCTTGTATGAGTGAAGAGGAGGAGGTCTGTGTGAGTGATGAGCTGATAAGGCACAGCCTGTCATGTGGATAGTCACTGACTTGTGCTTTGTGAAGTGTTTACTGTCCAGTATGGACGTGTGCAGTGTTTTTAAGCATCAGTATGTCACAGTCCAGATAATCGTGATCCCTCTGAATCAAGTGACACCGCTGTGGAGATGAGTAATGGCTCAATCTCAACTCAATCTCAACGCTGTTGTTAGTTCTGCTGACCCAATGTTAAGACCACATTTCCCATAAATCCTGCTGTTTCCTTGAGCACATTTAATGTTCTTGTCACGAATTGTAACCCTTAAACCTACTGTATGTACTAACCTGTTGTTATCTATTTTAAAATGACTAAAACATTATCATGCACCAAGTCAACAGGATTTTCCTCTTTCATGCAGAGTAAAATCCTGTTGCACCTGTCCACTTTTTCAGTTTCAGTTGTTTTGTTGTTGCTATTATTCAAAGGTCTTAATAAGCTGTAGTTCACATACAGACAGGTGTAAGAGGGTATATTTCTATAACAACCCCTTTAATGTTTCAGTCAAGTGCACGACCTAGTGCACAGCATGCATTAACTACTAGTCATTAGATTTCTATGCGAGTTCAGAAGTAATATGAGAATTTCAAAGAAAATGACAACTCCTTCATAAGGTTTTCAGAGTGCACATTTGAAATAAAAGAGCAAGAATTGTGTAGAGAAATAAATATCTACACTATCAAAGTGATAGTGATAGTGAGTGTGGGATCTGCATCAGCATGTTGCTCAGCGTCGTCAGTCCCATATCCAGTAAGTGAATTAGGTCAGTATCAGCACTCAATACCTATATTGGATCCCATATATGTTAATATATTGCCTAATGTTCTGCGTCAAAGTTAAAACAGACCAGTCACAGTTGTGTGTGCTTGTCCTCTAACAGAGCCACAGCTGTATGTGCGGTTTGACATCTGGGAGCAAGGCAACGTCAGCCCCTTACAGCTGAGTGATAAGCTGCAGGGGGCGCTGCGCCACGCACTGTGTGATGTCGTCATGGAGCTGAGAATCTTGCCGAATCCTCTTTGTCTGGGAGTGTCCTGCCCAGCAACAAAAGCTCAGAGAGAAGAAGCTAAAGGTGAGCTCACCCACAAGGTTATTTGTTTAACAGCAGGGGAAGGACAACATATGACATCATGCGATCCAATGAAAGCAACACCCAACGATGTAACGTCATCCAGTACAGCAACACACTCATGAATCAACTTCTATCTGACACAGGATCAAGAACAAATATCAGCTATTCAAAGATATTTTTAACTGAAACTCTATGCATGGTATAAATCTGCTCATTGTGGCTCACAGTATGATGAGAGTAGTTTGAGCTCACTTGTATGTTTTATAGATGGAAGTAAATCAAGTTTTTGTGAATTTTTGAGATTAACCTTAAATCATTTTGTCAGGGATTATTTTCCCCTGACAAAACTTCCAACTTATGTTCATTTAGTTCAATGCACATATGTCCTTAAATTGATATTTTTAACTCTTAGGTTAGATGCACTGCTGCTGTAAATCCAGCTGAGCATTTTATTTGTCACAGTACTAAACACTGGTCTTTTGTCCTGTTTGTTTTCTAGTGAGCAGTGCTTTCAAGTCAACAAGTTTCCCATTTGGGACAATAAAGTTAAACTGATATGTGACGTGTTTGTGGCTGTCATGGTTCAGCAATCTAAAAGGGGAAAACTGTACATCTCACATGTTATCTGACCATTTTTGTTTATACAGCTTGTCCATTTATACAAATGTATCAATCCAAACTAGAGTTCTGTACAGGGCTAAAACTAAGACCTTAACCTGGCGTGGACCTGCATTGGTTAAGGACCCGCCTGGACTCATCCTGACTGGTACTGCCAAATCTGAGACCTGAAGCCAGTGCTAGACCCCGAGCTACTGCATATTTTTGCTTGATTTCATTGATTACTAAGATTGGTGTTGCTTGCCAGTCCAATTAAACACATTTGCTACTCTCTGTCTCTCATTGTCTCTCCCCACTGGGCCTTCCATGTCTATATGCAACACATGGACACAGACCTTTGGCATAGTTGAAAGAAAGAGAGACATGTCTTACAATTAAATAAAAAGCAAAAAACAAAAAAACAATCCCAAAGCTTAACACAACAGAATGACCTGAGACCTGTGAGGACCTGCCAGGTTGAGTAGCGGAACTTGATTGGTCATACTCAAAACGAGTCAGAGAGACATACATCATTCCACTGGAATGTAAATGCCTGTCACTTGTCTGTGACCATCTCTTTCTAAAACGTGTCTGCAGGACTGTTGATTCCTTTGCCTGAAGTGAAAGAAGTTAAGGACAGTCCCAGGCAGCGCAGCGGCTCACGGGTCTTTAAAACCAGCCCATCTCCCATCACCTTAAACCAAGCTGTTGGAAGCACCCCCATCACAGGGACCAGCACACCCGAGTCCACCACACCCACCAGCAAGAGCACCCGCCGGAGCTTCTGGGACATACTGGTCAGTAACTCCAGAGGTGGAAGGTTTTCATCACAGACCTCTGCTCTGTGGGGCCTAATCACTGGATACATTAGCACTACATGGATTGTAGAACTGGCTTAAATTAATACAATAGCTACTCTGTGATTACGTGCAATGAAATAGTCACTCAAATGAAACCACCTACTTACTGATACACTGCCTTGGCCAAAAAAAAAAGTCACCACCTGGATTTAATAGATGAAGTGAAGTGCCCATCATGCCTGGTGCTTACTGTACAAGCCTCTGGGGGCAGTGCTATGATCTGGGGTCGCGGCAGTTGGTCAGCTCTAGGTTCAGCAACATTATGTGCCCAAAGAATGAGGTCAGCTGACCAAATGACCAGGTTATTCCATCAATGGATTTTTTCTTCCCTGATGGCACGGGCATATTCTGAGATGACAATGCCAGGATTCATCGGGCTCACATTGTGAAAGAGTGGTTCAGGGAGCATGAGACATCATTTTCACACATGGATTGGCCACCACAGAGTCCACACCTTAACCCCACTGAGAATCTTTGGGATGTGCTGGAGAAGATCTTGGTGAAAAATTAATGCAACACTGGATGGAAATAAGTCTTATGACATTGCAGAAGCTTTTTGAAACAATGCCACAGCTAATGCGTGCTGTGATCAAAGCTAGAGGCAGTCCAACGAAATATTAGTGTGTGACCTTTATTTTGGTGGCAACTTATATTTTGGCCGAGCAGTGTAGAATTTCCAGTGATTTCTGTAAATTTCTAATACTCTCTGTTCATCTTTAATATTTTAATACCAACACACCAAAATGTGTGTAACCTAAAAATGACATGATGTCCAGCCAGAGCAGCAGTTGATCAGTGTGTGCATTCTTTTTGTACTCTAAACTGGAACAGTCTCTGATTGTTTTAGTGACAGATGCAAGACTTCATACTAGAAATGGGGTCATTTCGAGGCCAAATCCTGTTCCCTGTTCATACTTTACTTTTGGCTCATCCAGAAGCAGACACTGTGTATTAGCAGTTTCCATTATTATGCAGATGAAGCCTGCTGTACCAGTCTTGCAACACACTGAACCCACAGGGAGGTGACAGTCTGAGACCAGAGATAACTCTCTGCCACTCAGGGCACGTAAAGCTAAAGTTCTTGTAATAGGTTATGGACATTCTGTTTCACTAAATAGGCCTGAACTTGGATCAGTAGCCTATGAGATGGCCAAACACTGCTGAAATTGGATATTTCTGACTGGACTCTGTCCCTTTCTGTCTTTGCAGAGTAAGCCAGACTCATCAGAGCTTGGGAGCCCAAAGACAACTGATGACATAGTGCAAGAAAAAGGAGAGGAGGGCCGAGCAGCACGACGAAGACACAAGACGGAGAACGTAAAGCAGCAGTGGAGCCAGGAGAAAGCCATGGCTGTAGAGTTGGAGCAGGCCCAGAGGTGGAAAGTAACATCTATGCACTGAATTATCACTAATGAAAACCAGAGCTGCAAAGATTTGATGAATATCATGAAAAGGTCACCCCCCCCTTTTTTTTTCCAAAATAAAAGCTGTGTGAAAAAGGAAGTCCAAAATGAATGCTAATATTTTTCATTCCTGGAAGGGTAAAAGGTCCTTGGGCATCAAAAATATTCCTTAACCTAAAGCCTCTGAGAGGGGCGGTGTATACGTTTGATTGACAGCTGAGTCAGTGGGAACAAAGACACAATATGTAAACAAATCTGAGCCGTTAAGTGTAGCTGGCTCGGCAAGGACACACAGTTTTGTTTGTAGTTTTGTTAGTGGTGTGGAAAAAGTACAACATGAGCCTGCATCCAAAATGACTGTTAAAACTGAAAGGATAGAATTTACAGGTATGTTTTTAAAGTGACGCTGATCAACACGTTTTAACATGAACAGGTCAAATGACTGTGAGCAGTGTGAGAAGTGATGATCCAGCAGAGGAGGATCACTCTCAGTTTCCCTCAGCTGAATGGAGCTCTTCTTCTTCTCTGGTTTTTTTAGGTTCACTGTCACTGTGTCATCTGTCCTGTTTTCAGCACCACAGTAAACTATGTATCCAGCAAGCAAACGGCAGCCTGACAAATTCACAGACTAGCTGGTGAACATACATGCTAATGCTAATGCTCTGTTTCTGCTGGATGTGTAAGTCTGGAAATATTTGCTAACATGTTCACCATGTGAACTTAACAAGGTGATAACATGTCAGTGCTGTGTTTAGAGCATGTGGCCAAAACAATCAATTAATGAAGGCATTTATGCTAAAAATTGCGAACACTAATAATAAGATCTGGTCTCCAAACTAACAGCTGAGTCAGTGACATTTTTCCCTGGTGCTTTCTTGTTTGGTTACTTGTTGAGCAAGTCAAGGTGGAACACAAGACAAGTCCTTTGCAGACATGAAGGAGGCATTCATGGGGTCTGCACTGTATTTTTATCATGTTTTGTATTCAAGGTTTATAAGACATGTTGGTTTATTTTTAGTATTATTTGTTTTGTCTTTTTAACGTCTGGTCAGGGACAACACATAAAAGCCTTCAGGCTAACGTCCAGGACAGTGTGTGTGCATCACACAACCTCTGGCTTTTCATTTCAGCAGCCATATAAACAGGTTTGCAGCTGCAGGGGTGCTTCATCTAGATCTGGCATGTCTCCTGTTTGACACGAGCAGTTCTCAGTAAAAATGATATTTTGATGGACAGACCAGCGAGGATAGAGGATAGACAAAATCATGTCATCATCATAGATGGTCATTATCAAAGGCCGTGTTGAAAGAAGAAGTAGCTGTCATGCAGTTAGAGGTAGGCAGTGTTTCTCTGGGTAACTGCAGTTATTTATTATGGTGATCAATCAGCATCGCTAATGTGGGCTGTGGTTTAAAGTCCCAGGGTGTTTTTGTGCCGTGTCATGGTATGTGCACAGACAGGGGGCGCTGTCATGACACCAGTGTACATTTCTTCCTTGTGGCAAGTGATTTTTTTCTCAAAGGGTAGAGCAGATGTCATTTATAGAGCAGATCTGTATGCTGTAGCAATTCAGTCTCAGTGGGACTAAAATGTTGCATCTGCATTTCTGTTTGAAAAATAGCCAGAACAAAGTGTTAATACGTGAGAACTTCCGAATGTTCACATTCACAGCTGAGTGTTATGCAAAGCACCGCTGCTGCAGGACCAGTGGGTTAGCAGTGTTACGAATTTCCTCAAGAACACTTTCCTGAAATTGAGTGCAAGCCAGACATCTCAGCACACGACCAAGAGCTCGACTGTGTTATTGACAGCGATCAACAAGCCTTTAAAGCAGCAGCGTGTCTTTCAGGGCTGCAGGGCCTGTAGAAATGTCCTCATGCAGTGTGCTGTTTTGTGGCTGTGTAGGCGGCAGGTGTCTCAGTTGGAGGAGGGAGATGTGGGCACTCTACACCCCAGCTACCAGGTTACCTGCCAGCCATGGATTACTTTTATGGCTAAACTTGGTAAGTATTCTGTATTCTCCTGAAAAAGTTGATGAGAAAGACTTGTGATGCTGAGAGGTTTGATGTTGTGTAGGCTGAAGTGCCTCTCACTCACAGCCTCTCTGTTTTTCCCTCTGACCCGCCTGCTGGTGAACAGGTTGCCCTTCCATTCAGCAGTGCACAGCTGAAATTGCTTCGCACTTCCTTCTGCCTTCCATCTTGGCAGAGATTGTCAATTTGGTCAGTTTTCTGGCCAGTGATACAACAGTGAAGGCATTTGAAAAGAGAAGGTGAGTTGTTTTTGCGGGATGTGAAATGACTTTTCAAAACTCTAATTACAGCTCAAGTTCTGAATCACAAAATTTCTCTCTCCTTTTTGAGTCTGGAGTGACACATACTGCGGTGATCTTTCCTTTTCTCCTGCTGTTGTTCAGTGCCAAGGTTTTAATGATCTTGCCTAGTTGCATAAACTGACTTCAGCTGACATTTGAACTGCTGCAGCTACTGCTTACATACCAACTTCAGCTGTCTCAGGCACTTCAGCTGAAGTTTTTATCACTTCCAATTCGGATGACATTTCAACTGCTTTCATCACTGATAGTTCCAGTTATGTTGGTGGTTCTTGATCATTACACTTAAACCAAGTTTAAGTACAACTGCCTTTGGTGCTTACATGTCCACTGACTTTGTTTTAAGCTGTTTTCACAGGCAGTTCACCTGCTTTTAATCTTCAACATGTTAAATTGAAAAATGTCCTTAGTATTTGTCTTTCCTCAAATAAGCTGAGCAATGAAGTAATGTCCTTAGAAAACATCATGAATAGAAAAGAAGTAAGGCTTCAGTGCATCTCAACACTTAAAGGTTTCTGTTTTCTCTGTGTCTGAAACCCTTTAGCTGCCCCCCGTCTGGAGATGTGTTTGTCCCGTTCCTTCTTGCCCAGAACCTCACCCAGCCTCCAGGTGCTACAAGGAGCTTCATTCTGATTGGACGAAACTTCCATCAGTGGCACTGTAGTACAGAGCAAGGTAAATGCTAAAACCTTTGTCTCTCATCATTGACAGCAGTTTCATGTTGTATCAGTGCTCATCATTTGCACTGCTTAGTGATCTGTGCAGCGTCCACAGTGATGACCGCCCATAGTCATTTAGGTTTTGACATACAGTCACTTATGACTGCTTACTTCTTATTAAAGCCTCTGCACTGGGAAGGATGCAGTCAGAGGCAACACGTGTGCAGGTTGTCTGGATCCGTCCAATTCTCATGAGTGTGATATCTCAGGAACAGCCTCAGGGAATTTCCTGAAATGTGGTGGTCAAAGGTCAAAGATCACTGTGACTTCTCAAAGTGCATTACTGGCCAAAAGTCAATTCAAACAAAGTTCGGACAAACTTTAACACAAATGTCTAATGGGATAAAATGTTGAAGTGATAAAAACTCAAACTCGTCTCCAAGTCAAGACAGCATGTTTCTACCTGGAAATGATTCACTGGAATCATATTATCAATGTAGTGTAGACCCGTTAACCCTCCCGTTTTATTTCCCTGTAAATCTCCCATATTTAAAAAAAAAAAAAAAAAGGTCTATTTGATGCGTGTGCAACATTCCCTTCCAGTACAGCAGTTGTCAGTATGTAGAGCATTCGCTGTAACACCTATTGACACGTTCACTCAAATGGCACCTGCCAATAAAACAAGAAGACTTTCTGGATTGTATTTCCTTGTCTCACACACATATCATGTGACTAGTGCAGCCCTTCACAGTGCTTTTTTTCAGGTCTCAACACCTGAATTCATATCAGAACACTTTGTTGTTGAAGTTGGAATAAAACTCTAAACTATTGTTCCAAAGCAGTTTACAAACAGTGAGTTCATTACAACTGCTGAATGTATCATGAGGCCTACACACCTCAGCCCTTATCCTCATACAGGACTAGCAGCACAGTGATAGGTTTACAGCTCAGTAACTGGATGTTTGTTTTTCCACAATGCTTTCTGGGACCTGTAGTTCACTACTGGCTTCTCGCAAAAAGAAATCATTTTGTTTTGTTTACTAATTCCACTGAACTCCACTGACTTAATGTCAGTCCAGATGCTGGAAATGCCCCAGCTAGTCCTCTATTTCAGAATAGTCTGTGGTGACCGTGAGATGGAACCTCTTTTCTAAGTCATAACCATGAAGTGAATCGAAATAAGGGCTTTATATTTGAAAAGATAGATAGTAAAGAAAATGAATAGAACTGTTTACAGCGTAATTAAAGTGAGAGTTTAATGCGTAAAATAAAGAGTAAAATTGAAATGGAAGACAAAAGATCACAGAACGTGATGGTGACCATAAGGCACATATCCAGAGGAGCTGATATTGATTCGTGTTTGCGTAGGCCTATGTGAGTGTATGTGTGAAGACTTGAATGAATCTCTGTCAGCACCATGTTGCTAACACCTTTGACCTTTGGTGTGGTGTAGAGGAAGAGGTCCAAGCATGAGTCTTCTGTGTCATAGCTTTCAACATGCTCTCCTCGCTGCTGCTCTCTGACTCTGTGTTTCTCTGTCCATGCTAGCAGCTGGCTAACATAACTGTGCTATTTTGCAAGTGTCTGCTTGCATCAGTTTGTGCTGAGCCGTGTGTTTCACTGTCCATGCCGCCTTGCTGTTTGTACCATCTCTGTTTGCCTACAGAAGACAGTTCAGATGAGGAAAACACCCCAGTGCTAAATAGGTTCACACGTAAGTTGGCCTTTCAGCTTAACAAATTGATGCTGATGGGATTTGTTGTTTTTGTTTTGTTTTGCTAAAAATGTAGTAACTAATATATATTTTCTTTATTAAATATATGCATTAGTTAGCAAACAGCGCTTGAAAGTGGTTAAAAAGGCAAGTAGCTATGAAAACTCAAATTGCTTTACGTCTTTACATCAGGTTTAAAACAAAGACGCTGGGCCTTTTGCGAGTGAAGGTGTGTGGCACAAAGCACAGTCAAGAAAATAACAGGAGTTTGTGTGTTTTTGGAGTTTTAAGGGTTAATAAAAGGAAATATTGTGGTATGTGAAACAGTCAACCAGACTTTCTCATTAGCTGCCACTGACTTCCCCAGTGGCACATTCTGTCAGCTGTTGCTAACAAACATTGTGCAAGTAGCTTGATGGTAAGTCACAACGTTCAGCGGCTGTTGTCAGGTTACCCTGCTGTCTGCAAGCTCGTGTCTGCACTCAGCCAACGATCATCTGTGAATGAACAGTCTCACTTCCCTATGATCAGAATGGACTGCTTGTTTTTGCACTTCTAAATAATCAAATAGAGTGGTGAATCCTGTGTGGTGAAAAGATCACATTATAGTGTTACATCAGAATCTCCCAGTTCAAATTACATTTATATCATCACAGTAATTTAAGCTCATCAACCAAGGCTTTGATAAGGACCTTGAATTTGGATCACGCATCTCATGCAGGTTTTATTTCAGTGAGTCAGATACATTTCACATCTTACGGTGATATTAATATATTCATTTTACTTTGTATACTGAGCATCATCCTTTAAAACTAAAGTCAATTGCAAGAATACACTAGTAAAATATACTAAATCAATACAGTATACAGTATACATATGTATACTAAACCCAGCGCAGGCGGTCCTCAGTGTGCAGAGCTGTGCTTTGTGCTGCATGCCTGCATGAAATGAGTTTCTTTAATAGACAATGAAAATAAAGACACTGACAACATAACAAAACAACAAGACATATAAATTGTAGTGCTGTTTTAGTGCTCCAGTTCAGTAATAAATAGCCCCAAAGCTGCAGGAAAAAATAACTTTTCACCTTTCAAAAAAGTTCAGAGTTGAAGCAGACATTCAGCCTTCTGGAAGCTGAAATACTGTTTGACCTCACAATTCTGTTTCCTTCCTGCTGAGATGTAATATCCACAACATGTAGATATGAAGATACTAGGATCTGACAAATACGTTGTTGAGGAATGCACAGAATAAATACCCTCCATGTTTGTTCTGCCCCACTCATCGTGTTCAGCACATTTTTTTCTCCTAGAAAAAGCAGGAATTACCAAACCAGCAGTACTTATTCTGCTAATAGGTAAAGCCAAACTTTGGAAACCTCTCAGAGAATCCTGGATAATTCAGTGCGTTAGGCCTCTGGGCTCGTGGAGCAGTTCCCCAGTAAATGTACAAATGACAGTGAATCCATGTAAAAAGTCGATCTCATAGTCATGGCCCAGTGCAGTCTGTTGACTGTAAGCCTCTAGTTAGGTCAAGAATACATGAAAGAATGTCCTGACAGTCAGGAGGGAGTCCATTTTAAAGGACTTGCCACGGCGTGCTTTGATTCCCATTTCTTTCCGTTTCACTGAGTTTCTCTCTCTTCTGCTCAGCTCATAAGGGCTTCCAGCGCTTCGAGGCTCTGGAGCAGAGTGATTGGTTCAGTCCCAGCCAGGCCGGGGCAGGACTGGCTCCACGCCAGAGGTTCCTCTTCATCAGTATCCTGGACAAAAAGGTGACTTGGCAAGTGTATTGTGAATAGCCCTCAGGCCAAGCAATGAACATGACAGAGCTCCTCCAAATTCAAAAGGTCATGTTTGTTTCATCTGTGAATACATCTGTGACCACTGAATTACAGTTGTATTAAATGCAGAAGTGCACCTGTCACCGGTCCTCTGGTCCGTTTAACACACACAATAGAAAGTCTCACCTCTCATAGTGTGAGAGCATGCAGATGCAGATTTGTTTTGACACATCTGTCAATGACACTTCTTCCTTTGAGGCCAGCAGAGAACCACCATAGTGAAGGGCAGAAGCAAAGCACCAGGTAGACTAACAGCAGGGGCTAATTCTTAGTTTTCTGGGGAGGACAGTTTCCACCTTCTCACCACTTGTCTGACCTGAGTTTAAAAGTTAGTGAGGTGCAGTTTTAAGATAGCGGAACATGTGACTTCTGTACTGCTCTAGTGTTTACATGCCTCAGTGTAACTTCGATAAGTGCATGAACTAAGTAAGTTCTATTTAGTGCATATAACTTTAGTATGAACTGAAGTCAACTTCATACATAGCCTACATTTCCAGACATTTGATCATATGACACTATTTAAAAAATCCAAATGCCTTTTCTCAGACAGCGTCTACAGTAGACTTTGAAATACAACACATAGCATAACTATTACTACAACATGATCACTGCAACACCTAGTGAACTCTACAGGCTCCCAGTTTAACCACAGAAATATTCCAGTCCAGTATTCTTCTGCAGTTTGTATTTGCTGATATCCAAAAAGCTTGATCATTTAAAGAATGTGATCGGGTTTAGCTGTTTTTCTTCAGTGAAACACCAGCATGAGTGACAGTGGCGCCGATCTGTGGACTGATCTAATCAATTCAATTCTATGTCAACATCCAAATACATGTTCGACATCATGCATCTGCAGCATCAGCACACACGTCTTATTTTCCCAAACTACAGCTTGTGTGAAAACATGTGACAGACATCTCCCCAACAGTTCAAAGTATAGATGCAGCTGTATTGTTTCACACTGGAATTTACTGGTTGATTTGTTGCTACATAAGGTTTACACTTCAACTGGAATTCCTCTGAAGTCTGAAGATCGTTTTTGCCAAGTTGCATGATTATTTATTATTTTTACAATACATAACAATTCAGTACATCTCTATGTATTTATTTATTTGTTACATTTTCTTTTACAAAGTTGTTAAAGCAATATTAAAGTGAAGCTTGATGTTGTCTTACACTTAAAAGAATAATCTTAGTAATTTGTGTTAAACAACCAAATAGATCTTAACAGGATGGAATATCAAATCCCTTACAGTGCAAATTTCTAATATGTGACCCATATATACATATACACACACATCTCTCTCTCTCTCTCTCTCTCTCTCTCTCTCTCTCTCTCTCTCTCTCTCTCTCTATATATATATATATATATATATATATATATATATAGTTGTATACTTGTAATGTCTTACGGCCATTCTTTAACATTTAATTAGGTTTTGCAATACATTTACAGTGAAAACTTGATTTGTGCACACTGTAACATACTGAAACATCGCTGCTTTAGGTGACTCTGTACAGCTACAACTGGTCTGTGGACCTGGGCACCTCTCTGAATCGTGAGCTGGTCCGTCTTGTCAAGTGGCAGAACGCGAGGGCTCATGTTGTCCACTGCCTGCTCAACCAGAAGATGGGCCTCTTCCATCACTACTGCTTCTCTGATGCACCCATCCATGAAATGGATTCCAAGCAGGTAAAGACACTGCCACGTCTAAACCAGTTCAGTGGTCATTATTTGTTTCTTCAGTCCACTGAGAGTGAGTGGTCTCCTCTTTTAACCTGTCAGTGGCTTTTTATACACAACTGATGACCATCAGTCATAACATTGTAATTAAACTGAAAAATGTAAAGCTTTCAAAATACTATATGAACATTAATTAAGATTAAAGGAATGATTGACACAAATAATGTAAGAAACAAAAAGCATAGAAGAGGAAGCCTCTCTTGGGCATATTTGTGGACACAGCATCTCAGCATGGACCCTCTGGGTGGGTGTTTCATGGCAGGCTGGGAACAGGCTTTCATAAGAGATGCACTGTGTCTGTGGTGGAGCTGTGATGACTGGAGAACATCATACTGCATAGCCTAGAGACGTCGATACAAGCTGTTTCTCTTTTGAAACAATCGCTATCAATCATTAGCAATTTCATCTTTCAGTCCTTGACAACATCCAACATGGAGTAGGACCAGTCGTGCTGTGTCATTAGCAGCTGCTGCACACTCAGTGCTGTGGTGGTCCTGCATCATAGGACGGGTGCTAACTAGTGTTAGCTGTCATAGGTCCAGATGTGGTGACAGCAAATGGTCGGACGGTCGAAAGCTCACGGCAAAAGGTTGTTGTGTGACTTCAGCACTGCAGAAGTTACCTCGTAATTCCATTCATGGTCTGGTGTTCTCAAATGACAGATGGGACTGCGTTGGCCACAGTCAGCTACTGTGGGTGCTTGTGGAATATGAGAGGGTCTTGTGTTTTTATTAGATGAGTCAGCATTAATAGTCAGCACAATGATCAGAAAGTAACCACTGCACATTAAAAATGTTCTTATTTGGATCATATTATGAGGATAATGTTACAAAATGATGTTTTCCCTGTTAAACCATAAAGATTATAACTGTTTAACATAATCAATGCAATTAGATATTTTACTACCAAATGATTTATACAGTAAAATGTTGAATTTAATGAAGAATTCACATTTTAGAGGCACAGGAAAACATTAAGATCAGGAGTAAAGTTTTACTGTTAATTCATACTTCTTTTTCTGGCAGCATGAAATAAAATGAGACAGAAAGACCGTAGCAGCACTTTGAGGATAAAATAAAGATCTCCTCCATCAGCATTTGTTCCCTCACAGATGTTACTACTTTTACAAACATGCTGATTGTGAGGGTTGCTACACTTTGGAATTGGTGGTATATATGGGGCACCACCTGCATTAATTAATTAGTCAATGAATTAATTGATTTATTAATAAGGAGGAAAATGAATTTGATCAAATTAATCTCAAAGCTCTGAATACATTGACCTTCACCTCTATTATAAACAAACAAACAAATACAACTTGGCAATAAATCAAGATACTTATTGAACTGCCTAAACTCAGGGATGAATAAGGACCACTGAGCATATTTACAATTAGAATGAATGAATAATTCCTCAGGAGGATGACTGCAGTCTCCAGCTGAGGCCTCACAGCACACACACTGGGTGTGTTCCCGTCTTGTTGTGTTCAGGGGCGGGCTGCAGAGGTTGGATTCTGGAGCTTGAACCAAAACAGAAGTTTAACCATGTAAAAAAAAAAATGGCAGACCATAAATGACGTGGCTGATGGTACTTGGTTTGTGGCTTTTAAGCATCTTTCCAGTCTCTCTTCTTAGTTTAGAGTTCTTTCTTGAGTTTGAGCTAGGTTGGAAGGAAGACAGAACAAAATAAAAGCCAAACAGGCAGAATATAAAGCACCCTGAAAAGAAAAGGCCAAAGAGCAGAAGAAATGGAGAACAGAAGAGAGCAGGAGAAGCCCAGCAGACGTTTGGGAGGAAAGAGGATCCTCAGTGCTCTTTCGAGGGAATAAATTGATAATTTATTATTCCCTTTGTGTGGAGAGAAGAACTGGCCTCCAACTAAAACCGCAATATGTGAAGGTTATGTTTTTGTGAATTAGATATTCACTCATTGTGTTATCAGTGTGACGTATCATGAAAAGCAGCGAGAAAGACTTAAAACTTGCAATATTAATGAATAAGTGAATGCAGACATGTCCCGTCAAATGAACTGCTCCTGAAGCAGCTCCACACATCTTCCTGTGCTGTGTGTATATTATTACCAAGACATCTGTTCATCTGTCCATAAGAGGACAGTCATGTGAACAACAGCAAGATCTTTTGGGAAACAGCTTCATCAGAGTAGATTGTTGCTTCCAACTCTAACGACATAATTCAAAGACAATTTGAAACTGATTTCTTGTTTTTCCTTAAGCCTAAATATTCTATCTGTCTGCATTTGCTGGATAATCTGTTTTAGAAGGTCACTCTGTACAGTAGCAATGTGGAACCCTGTTAATGAACAGATTTTGAAACAGACTTTGAGTTTCCATAATATCAAAACTGAAACTACAATGTTCGTATTTTTACACATTTTAGTAGACAATTCTGACCATTTCAGACATCCGTAGTGAAAAAAAGGAGAGCAAGAAAGAGGCGCACACTCAGAGCAAAGTGACTTTTCCAGGATGTTTAAGTCTCTGTCTGAAGAGACTGTGTTTAATTGAAACTTCACACTTCAGTTCTCTCGTACGCATCATGCCTTTAGATCAGAGGTCATTGGGTCTTTGTGTTTGTCCTCCTGCACCCACATGTATAGACTGTTAGATTAAAAATAAGAGTAATGTTTTTGAAGGAGAAATGTGTTACTAAAAAGCAGCCTTCTGTTTCAAACAGCCAATCAGTAAGCCTGCATGTGATGGGGGTTAGGAGCTGCAGAGGAGAATGGGCTGCTAGTTCAGGTGGAATCGGCCTGTCAGGGCAGCATCTGGATTTACACTGTCGCAGAAGGTAGCAGATCTAGAGGCGGACTTTGCCCAGCTGTTGTATCCCGGGGAGGAATTCTGGTGACCTCCACATAAGTGATGATTTCAGTACCTGTTAAACCACTAGCCTGTTTCACACATGCCTCATGTGTATTTCATTTCTAACTACAGCTGTGTTAATTTTCCTTGCTGTGATACACAACATTACACTGGCTGTTCTCCTTCCAAGTGCTGAAAGCACATCAGTGATGACAGTGACCATTCTTTGCATATATGACCCAGGTTTCTCTAAGTCAATACAGTCTTTGAATGAGTTTATTTCAAGACTGGAGTTATTGCTCCATATTCCAGGATGAATGAGTACCTACTGTAGCGTTTCCCAGGAGAATCTGTGGCCTTCATGACTTTAAAAAGTCAAACAACGTTTAACTTATTACTATCCAAAAAAACTTCAGTTGCCATGAAGTTTGACAGCACGGCAGCATTTGTGTTATCTGTTGTCGCAGTTGTTTCTCTCTTACTTTCCTTCACTTGGCCTTTGTCTGTGCTTCTGGGATCATCTAGTGACATGTAATCCACAGCATGTAATGAATCTTTTTCTTATGTTTGTCAGAAATCCTGTTCCTTAAATGCTGTTTAAATCTGATATATTAAATTAAAAACAGACATTTTAGTGTTCTTCTCTAAATCCACTTTTTTTTTCTTTTTTTTTTACGATCTGCTTTTTCGTCAGTGTGGAAAATCCCCCAAGCCCTCTCTCTCTACCTGTTTCCATCCATTTTCTATACTGCCTATCCCTTTCTGGGTTGCGGGGGGCTGGAGCCTATCCCAGCTTCAACGGGTGAGAGGCGGGGTACACCTGAGCCGGTCGCCAGCCGATTGCAGGGCAACATGCAAAAACAAACCCAAAGCCATTCACACCTAGGGGCAATTTAGAGTCACCAATCAACCTAATGAGCAGGGGGGAGGAAGCCGGAGTACCCGGAGAGAACCCACACATGCACGGGAAGAACATGCAAACTTCACACAGGAAGGCCCCGCCTGGGGATCGAACCGGCAACCTTCTTGCTGTGAGGCACGCGCACTACCTGCTTGCACTACTGCGCTGCCCCTCTACCTGTTTCCCTCTACCTGAATTGAAAATCCTCAACCACTCCTACCTGCCTTCCCTTTCTGGATGGGTGGAGCCCAGAGGCTGTATACTGTAACAGCCAGGCCACATGCAGACAACCTTTTCCCTCCGGAGAACAAAGGAGCATGTGGATGCCTCAGCCTTCCTTTGAAATGTTTGTACATAACATGTGAGTTGCTCTGATTCGAATGCATTTAAATGACCTTAGTTGATTAGAACGTTTCAAAGGCAGAGAGAGAGGGCTCGGGGGATTTTCCACAGTCAGTGTTTATGTTCTACAGCATCTTATAACTCTGGTTTTGAAAGGCGCTTTATAGATAAAGCTGACTCACTGCTTACTTTTTGGCCACTTGGTGGCTGCAGTGTAACAAGCTGTACACTGTGACATTTTAGCATCTTGTATAGTTGATAGAGCTAATGCCTTAGCAAACAGTAGCATACAGTATTTATAGATCCAGTTGGTATAGAGCAACATTAGCATGGATTAAAAGTAGGTCCTATGAGCTCTGGTTTGGTCTCCACCATCTCCTGAGAGAAATATCTGGCTCTTTAGCTGCTAAATGCTCCACTATGTTCACCAGCAAGTCTCTAACTGTGTCTGCATGCTGTTTGCTGCTGAGCAGATACACAGTGGTCTTAAAACCAAAACAATTACCTGATAGATGCAAATCACTCTTCAGAGCTGAGCGGAGCTGCGGAGTTGAATGACAACTCTCTGTGGGTTAATCGCTATGACTGACCTATTTCACATTGTCTTTTGATCCACAGCTAATAGTGCTTAGTGCCACTTTAGTAACTTTCCATTCCTTACTGTTGACTTGAGTTCCTGTGGTGCATCTGTGCTCCTTCTGTGATCACACAGATTGAAAAGACAACTGTTGTAGAGCCTTGCCTTTTAGATGGATGTATATTTGCTGACTAATGGTGAAACAATTAACTTACACGGGATGCTGAGTTATTAGTAATCCCTCCCACTGTTACTGCATTCAGCCAAACACTGCTCTGCACAGAATGTATTTCCTCATCCAGATAAGACTGAAGTAAAACTGAATAAATTCCAGGTGAGAAAGTGTTCCACTTGACAGTCAGTATAAATGCTGGCAGGCAGTGACACGATGTCACTAAATTCCCTCCCATATTCCTGTCACCTGCAGCTCCATCAGAGTGTGTTGCTGCTTTATTCAGGCTTGTTTTCAGTTTTGAGTGTCTCAGCAAAACTGCTGGACCTCCTGTATTAAATATGGAGCTGCAGATCAATATGCGACTGATGGCCTCTGCAGCACAAACCAAAACAAGATTCCTCAGCCATGTGACGAAGCATTTTTATTCTTCTTCATCATTACTCCTCCGCATTTCCCCTCTTCTTATGCTGCCCTGATAGTATCTTGGAAATACAACCCTGTCATATCAACAGCCTTGTTTTTCAAAATAAAACCTTTAACTACCTCAATGCAATTTAATCCTTGTCAGTTTCCATTTATCTCCCTGGATCATTTATGACAGTGTAGAGAAGTCTGAACAGGGACATTTTCACAGTCTAGTTTTTCTTTAAGTGTGCTGCCAGTTACAAAAGTGTTCACTAAGCATATTTAACAGCCGCTCTCCCTTCACACTCCTACCCCTGCTCACCTCCACCCTCACATCATGAGTCAGCTGTCATATCAACCTCACTGTCCCCACTGGTGAGTAAGAGGACAGCAGAGCAGAAAGCCTCAGTTTTCGACTTCAAGTGCAGTGATTTTCATTTCTGCAGCATTGGACACACAGAACAGAAGCTGGAGAGCCTGGCTGGTGGGTTTTGGTAGTTCAAAAAGACCTAAATGCAGGACGCTCTGGCAGGCAGGTTAAAGAACAAAAAGGAAGCTTTAATAATCAAAACTGAGTCCAGACTCACGAAATACAAAAGAGAAGGAGGACCAACGAGACAGGTGAAGCTAATCTGCAATCAGAAGGCAGGAAAGAGACAAAGGCACGGCACGAGGAGAAATTCTTTCAATATGAAACTGTTATTTGCAAATGAATTATGTTTACCAACAACAATTTTTCAAAGTGTTCCTGAGCCCAGTTTTCAATATCCTGTATACAATCATGTGTTTACAAAGTGGTGAACCTCCATCCTCACTTTCAGCTATGAAAGAGGCAGGCTTGCTTTTTAGAGCACATTGTCTTGTAGTGTTTTCAATTTCAACTTGGTTGAATTTTTTTCTGGCAACATGCACCTTTAGTAACAGCACAATATCAAATGATATGATGAGGGCCAAGTTGTCTCCAAGTGCCCCTGCTTTTTTGTTTCATGTCTTCACAGCAGCACAAAGCGCAGAAAGGCTCGCTGATCACATGAATTTGTCTTTCATCAAACTTATGTACAGGAACCTTTTGGCCAGCTGATTTTCCAGCATACTGTAGGAAAGCATGCAGAATGCACAGGAGGGGAGGAAGGGAGTTGGGGCCCAGCAGCTCACTTTGCCCAAGGGACACCTAGCATGTCAATCTCTTAAATCATAAAGCAACATAAAGCATGCAGTGCTGTTGTGTTTGAAAAATACAGAAAAATGTCACGCACAGTGTTATTCCTACATTGTTGTGTAGAACAGGCTGCAGTAGAGATTTATTAGAGCAGCATTTTACAGCAAAGAAAGACACCAAATGCCCTTTTGGCCTTCCCCCTACAGCCAATTACAAAACATGGTCAAAGAATATAAAGAACCAAACTTTTCCTTTCCCTTCGATGGCCCTGCTCTTCATTGCTGCATCACTAATGAGTCCGGACAGAAGGCAGAGTCAGAGCAGCAGAAAATTTGCCTGAACAGAGCTTCATCTGTCATGGTCCTGATGAGAAGCAGAGGGAGCACCAGTGCACAGTTTGACCCTCCAGCCTGTGGGCAATGTGCAGCCAGCTCTGCCACACTGGGCATCTGGGCTCTGAGCTGCTCCACTGAACAAACTCACCCAAAAGTTCCTCTCAACAGCCACCAGGGCACATGAACAATGTTCTGGAAACTGAATATCCAATAATGATAATCCCCATCAACACCATTATACAGTGCAGTTAATATATGTCTACAATGTACAATGTGGTCAGAAATATGTAAGCCTCTCTTCACCACCATTCTTGTATTTGACCACTTTTGGCCTGTCACTTGGGGGTAGGGTGTTAAAGCCGACCAAGCAGAACAGCCTAGCTTGAATGCATGCAGATGCAATTCATCCCTAAAATTTTCAGTGGGATGAATGTGGCTGTGTCATTGACATAATTTTAACCCAACATTCCTCAAAACCTTCTTAGTTGATCCTGTTACTCTAAAGGGGATATTATTATTATTTAAAGGTGCGCAACCTCTCTGCTCCTAATGGTTCAAGAGCTCCAGATATGGGCATTCTTTTGTCTGTCTTTGCTCTCTTTTTGTTTAGTGCTTATTGTTAAACCATGCAATTGATGTCCTTTGTCTCTTTTCACTGGTGTTTCCTTTTCCAGGATCCTAATCCATTCCTAAGCCCCTCCATGGAGCCTGATGCGTTGCTGCGTAGTGCAGTTCCTCCTTTGCCCAGTAAAGAACAGGGCAGGCTGAGTAGCTCTGGTCGAAGCCTTGCTCCGCTTCACTTCCCCTCTGAGCTGCTGCCCTTTGACGAGGCTCTGAGAGATGTCTGCACCATTCGACCCTTGATGGAGGGAGATGTTGTGGCCCGTCATGGTGGCCAGCTCTTGGATATCAAAGCTGCTGAGCGAAGAGGTCAATACTGATATTTCTACTACTTATAATAATAATAATAATAATAATAATAATAATAATAATAATTTTTGTCCAATGAATCCATCAAACTCCAGACAGGAAGGCTAATGGCTTTGTCTTTGTGCTGGCAGAACTGGAGAAACAGATGAAGATAGAGAACCTGTTTGTGACATGGCAGCAGAGGTCTGCACAGTCCAACATGCCCATTTCAGTAAGTACCCCACATCATCATGGTTCTGAGATCCACTTGCAGACATAACTGAAATGTTTCTGACTTTACAATTATTCAGTATTGTAGTAGTTGAAGGATATGGTCAAACTGCAGGGGAGAAGTGGACAAAATCTGATACTTATTCCCCTCATATGCAGAAGGACAGTTCTTTTTTTAATGGCAGTACTGTTACTGTTCTTGATTCCTTTTGGTTATTGCCATGAAACCTGGCCTCTCTTACTCTGTTGAGTGCGTTATCAATTGTCATTATGTCTCTGATGAAGTTTGGTGTGTGCTTTCAAACAATGTGTAAAGTATGTCAGTGTTGAGTGAGGATTCTACCAGATACCAGATAATGTAACAGTTAGGTCCCTGGCTGCATTCAGACTGCTGCTTTTCAAGAGTTTGATTTAAAAGCTAAACACTAACATTTTTTCTATGCATTAAGCCAGATATGAGCATCTGCACAATAAATGATTATGAAGTGCAGGCTCATTTACAATTACGCGCTTATGCATGAAACCTGGTGTGGTATTTGCTCGGGGGCTTTGTTCAGAAAGGTGAATGGAATTCGAAGTGGGACACATTGAGAAACATAATGTGAACAATCTAACAACAAATTGGATCTGACCACTAAGTCAGAATTGAGTATTAAATTCTGTACTGTGAAAGTAGCTGAATGTCAAATCTAAGTAATTGGACTTGACGAAACCTGGGGGAATGGTGCCTTTCACTACTTTATGGCTTTGAGGAGGTACAATTACAGTTCAGTCCTCAGGGAAATCATTTAATATCGCCTTGTTTCAAAGTGGGGAATATCCGAGCTAATTAAAAAGGTTTCTGTCTGCCACAGTGACATCTCAAGAGAGGTTACATGGTGGCATTAAATTTATGAATTTGATATTTCAACAGACACCCACAGAGCACTCTTACTTAAGAACATGTAAGGAGGTCTGCAGCCTGACCCAGGTCCAACAGAGCTCACAGCCATATCCACTGACATTTGGTTTTAGGCAGATTTTAATGCCACTGAATGAACTAAATTTACTGTTAGATGTGATTTGCATCAGAGTCAGGTTTGGAACTTCATGTCAAGTCCCTGTACTTACTATACTAAGTTTAACATCCATCTGCCAAACCTTTGATGTCACAGCTGTCTGTGAACACTGCACAGTCTGAGTGCGATTAGCTACAATATGGAGCCCTGGAAACTTCCTCCTTGAATGCAAAGTTGTAATAGTCTTGTGTATCACAATCAACCCGCTTCTTTCGAAGTTTACCCTCTGTAGTGTCACTATCCTATCCTTAAATGATGATAACCATGGATGTCTCAACAGGGAACTGATTTGGAGACCCTGAAGCAGTCGTCCAGGCTGGTCCACTACTGTGCCACCCCTCTCCTCTTTGACCCCATATTTCGCAAGCAGATCCAAGAGGAACAGGTCATTCAGCCTCCAGTGAAGGTATGTTTGCAGTCAGACTCAAAATGTTACAGGTAGGAGAGGTATAATAATATACATGTGAGCATATAGTGGTATAAAAAACAGCAGTGTTGACACAAACAATAGGTTTGTGCTGAAATGGGAAACAGCATCAACACAGTGCTGCATTAAATGATGCTGAAGTTAAACAGTCTGACAGCTGTTGGGATGAAGGACCTGCGGTAGCGTTCTGTCCTTCACAATGGATGCAGCAGTCTACGGCTGGAGGAGCTGCTTAAGCCCCCAACTGTCTCATTCAGGGGCTGGCAGGGGTTGTCCATAATTGATATCAGCTTGACTAACATCTTCCTCTCGCCCACCTCCTTGATGGTGTCCAGAGAGCAGCTCAGGACAGAGCCAGGTCTCGTGACCAGTTTGTTCAGTCTTTATCTGTCCCTCTCAGAGCTTCCACAGCCCCAGCAGACCGCTATGTAGAAAATTGCAGATGCCACCACAGAGTCAGTGTCCTACATACTCCAAAGGACCTCAGTCATCTTAGTAGGTGGAGACGTCTTTGTCCCTTCCTATACAGGACATCTGCTTTGTTGCTCCAGTCCAGTTTGTGGTTGAGGTGGACACCCAGGGATCTGTACTCGTTCACAGTCTCAAAGTCCAAACCCTGGATGTTCATCAGTGTAATCTGTGGCACATTCCTGTGGAAGTCTCTCACCATCTCCTTTGTCTTGCTGACGTTTATGTGCAGGTGGTTCAGTCCACACCACTTGACAAAGTTGGTGATGACCTCCCTGTAATACAGTTTGTTGCCCTTCTTAATTTACACAAGTGGACACAAAATCTGGTCTGCATACTGGAGACTTTTATTTGGGTGTTTAAGTGATGCACACTGTTCTGCAGATGTTTGAAATAATGTTAATAATGAAATAATGTGCACCAGAAACGGCATCGCTCCAGCGACTCCACAGCTTCAGGTCGGGACCGAAGCTACAGCACTGACTCAGCTGACATGCTGCCCAGCCGACTGAAAGAAGAACCTTGGCTGCTTGAGATTTCCAGCACCTTCCTCCAGCAGTACGTTCAGTATCTGCAGAGCATGGGCTTCATTCTGGTCCAAGTCCGGCCTCAGTCTCCAGCTCGCAGGTTGGTATATGCAAGAACAGTTTATCTCTTGCCTTCAGTTGATATTGTCTACTAATAAGCATTACTCTCTGCCAGTGTTTTTTTCTGGTTGGCATACGTTGTCATGATGATTGAGGCTCTCTCTTTGGTTAGAGTAGGCTGGAGAGCATGTGTAACCACCCTGCAGTACACTATAAAGCAGGACATGTCCTTCACATCACATCCTGACGGTACTATACACAGGAGATGAAATGTAACTAATTTTTAAGTATTACAGTGTTTTCATCTAATTTGGCCTATGCTTTTGGTTTGCTGTTTGAAAAACATAAACTGCCTGACCAGTCCATTAGGAAATGAATGGTATGTGTTACACAAAGTGCTTTTCTGCATCTGCATCAAGTTTTTTGTGTAAAACTTAAAAATGTATCAGTTCAGTTCTGCATTTCTACCAGTCTCTTATTCTCCTCTCTTCTTCCATCGTGAGCAGCATTCATGCATTAGTCATCATGTGTGTTTTGATCCTCATGTGACCTCTGACCTCCTTGCACTGCTGCCCCATGGCTGATATAACCAGAGCAGATGCAGGGCAGATGCCCGTCCTGCCTTCCTGTCACTTTCTAGGCTCAGACTGTGTGACTCTCTCTGAATTATGTCTTTTGGGTTGGCTGCTTGTGGCCCATCAGCCCTTGGGTCCAGGCCTCTTTGGTTTAAGCAGACCCTATCTGACCCCTGTCCTCCACCCCACTCCTTATCTCTTACAGCATTGCCCGGGCTCGCGCTGCCATGCTGAGCTCCATGTCATCAGAAGGGAGGATGTCTTTTTCTTATGTAAAGCAGAAGAGTGAGGACAGCCCTAAGGTTAGTGTTCACCTCAGAGATCCAGACATTTTATTCTCTAAACTCATACACACACACACACACACACACACACACACACACACACACACACACACACACACACACACACACACACACTTAAGGATTGAGCCGGGCTGTGTCCAGCTCTTCCACAGGGATGTTTTATTTCTTATTGTCCCTTTCAGTAACTCCATTCCTGATACCTACACATGAACTGCATTGATTTCTGAATATGTTTTTTAGAAGCTGGAATTGGAGTAGTAGTAGTAACAGTGAAGTGAAGCACTGTTATGAGATGCACAATCTAAAGTATCAAAAACCTGCAGTAGGAACATCTAACACCAGATGCCAAATATGACAACCATAAGCACAGCGTAGCTGACCCTCTCCATAGGCAAATCTCACACTGAAGTGCTGCCACGAGATTATGGCTTGAGTGAGGTGGACCATGCAGACTGAAGGCAGTGCTGCGAGTCAAAGCCAAGTGCTTGGCAGCAGCGATCAAGAGATGACTCGTTTTCTAAGCTTTGACCTCATGCAGTGGAAGCTGGTACATTGCTGTTCACTTAATATGTTTTTGATCTTTTTCCCAGTAAACTGGATTTATGCTTCTGAAGACAATATTGCTTAGAGAGTGCTTGTGTTATTGTAATGATGAAGAAAGACCGCAGTGCTTAATTCCCTGCAGGGCGTTTTTGAAACACGGTGTATTTTTTTGTCAGGCAGTGGTAACCTTTTCATTGCTGCTAACATCAGTGTGGGGAGGGGACTTGGATTAGAAGTTATTTTCCTTTGTGGCACACAACTTCAGCACTCACAAATAGGACTGGCTCCCAAAACCAGGTTCTGAATTGGAAAGAATCTGGACGTATTTTATGGTTGGTTCTTTTTTTCTATCTGACAAAACCAAGGAGAGAGATTAGCAGGTTTTGTCTTGCACATGCAGCTACTCTGCTACTCCCCCCCCCCCCCCCCACACACACACACACATGTTGTGTTTATATCACTTGTGGGGACATTACATAGACTTACATTCATTTCCTGGAGCCTAACCCATAACCCTATCCTCAGTCTGTACCCTAAAATGTAATGATTTACATTAAGGGGACCTGCATTTTGTCTCCATAAGGGAGGTCAGTCCCCACAATGTGACTGTGTAAACAGATTTTTATCCCCACAATGTGATAAATACCTGGTCACACGCACACACACACTATGTTTCCATGCGCAAAATATTCAATTTTTTGCACTTATTGTGAATAAGACAATATTCCTACTACGCTGTTGACATGGCTAATTAAAATGAATATCCCACTAATACACTCCTGATCATAATTTTAAGACCAGTCAAAAAATTGCAAGAATTTACATTTTGCACTGTTGGATCTTAAGAAGGTTCTAAGCTTTTTTGCCTTTGCCATCAGGAGGTCATGACAGTGTGGATACCTGACAGAAATGACACTGAATCCACATTTTTGCGAAGATTTGGGCTTTTAAATGCTGTGGTCTTAAACTTTTGATCAGCTGATGAACAGCCTATTTCAGTTTAACACTTGTTTGCAATAAATTGCTTACTCAAATTTTTTTTTGTCTCATCCCATTTCTTCTTTTTGCATTTTGACGCTCTACTTAGAACCCTCTTAAGATCCAACTGTGCAAAATGTAAATTCTTGCAATTTTTCGACTGGTCTTAAAATTTTGATCATTGTATTACTGTTAATGTGCAGCTGTGTATACTCTGATTAACAAACTCAGCCTCCCTGTCATTCGTTCAGCCACCTTTTTGAAAAGGTTGGTTTTGCCATATTTGAAAATATCCCAAAAAAAACTTGTTGATATCTACATGTTTCATATTGTTTAAAAGCGGGTGTTTGTGCATGCATCTCTCCCCAGCACTGAGCAGAGCTGACCACAAACAGGCTAGAGGCCTGCATATCCTGCATGTCTTATTTGGAAAATCTTATATTCAAAATTTGGAAATGATGCGATCAAATTCTGAATATTCATATTTGGAATAGTGCTGTCAGGCGATTAAAAAAATTAATCTAATTAATTACAGGATTTGTAATTAATTAATCTAATTAATCGCATTTTAATCTCATATCTGCTAAAGGTCCCCAAATAAAGAATTTGAATTCTAGGACATTACAGTTCACTGACATTCACATTACAGCTGGTGAATTCTTTTCATCACTGTAGTTCTCGACGGTAGCTGGAAATTAGAGTCAGATGACGCTATCTGAAATGCCTCTTTTAGGCCCTCGTCTTCCACGGTTGAAATCGGCCTGCAATCAGCAGCAACCCACTTTGCGATTGAGTTTGTCAGTTTTTCTGTCGTGGCTTTGCTCATTCGTTTTCCAAACTCAGCAAGTGTGGGTTGGCGGAGTGAGCTCACGGTAGCACTAGCGGCACTAGCAGCAACTACATGTTTAGCGTTTAAATGATAATTCAGGCTGGAGCTGCTACGGTGATAGGAAAATTCTTTTTTACACAAGGTACAAATCACTGCGTCCTTGTTAATAGTCCCGTCTTTGTTCTTTTTATAAATAAACTTGCCGTTCAAAGGTCCAAGTAGACTTGCCTCGCTCTCCGGTGTCGCATCCATGTCTGTTGTCACTTTGCTTTTTACTAGTGGCGCAGGTAGGATGCGACCTGCCACTGCAGCCTACGGGTCACTCAAAGGGCCAAATTTAAAATGCTTGCGCATTGACTTGCCACTCATGATTAATTGCGTTAATTTTTATAGCGCGTAAATTTGCAGCGTAATTAATTGATCTATTTAACGCGTTAAACTGACAGCCCTAATTTGGAATAATAGTGGAATATATTATAATGTTATACTCCAGTTGCTGACAGTTATACTTGAGCAGTTATGCCATATATTATATTTCACAAATCCTCTCAGACCTTCTGGCTGATGTAACAGACCCTGTTCCCAATGGTTCTGATGTCAGGAATGTTATTTATTCTATTTAGATATTAAATGTTAATTTATATGTTGTCTTTTCTGTTGCAAACATTGCTGTTGTAATATTTTGTTATCTGAAAAATTAATAGTACTACTATTAATAATAACAATAATGATAATAATATATGAATTCAGTTCCTATTCCAAATTTATTCCAGATAAGGAGTATTTATAAAAGTAGTCCTCAGATAAACCATGAATGTAAGATTGTAAATGATTGTTGCAGACTACAGCATCTGGCACTACCGCATATCATCTCCAGAGGGCGCTGCCAGGGGGGATCGTGTTGATGGAGCTGGCTTTTCAGGTGAGATGAGGATCATGGAGGACACTCAGAATCACTATGTTACTCACTATGGAAACATGTTTGTTAATATCACAATGCTACAATTTGGTTGGTCCCTTGGCACATTCATGTAAGTGTAAATTTAATGGCAACAATGTTCTGGAGCATGACAAGATTTTTACAGTGACCTCCTCCAGACAGACTGTATGAAGTACAGTATGAAAATCAGCTTTCACAGACTTCAAACATCCTTTAAAATGGTCTAGAGGTTAAAAATGGCTACAGGTATTGCACCATGTGACATCCAAGGAGGGATGAATCAAGGGCAGCTGGGCCTGGCTGTAGAAGGCTGAAGATGTTTCGCCTCTCATCCAAGGGGCTCCTTCAGTTCTGACTGGCTGGAGGGGAGTCCCAGGTATTTAACCTCTGAAGGGTTGTTATCAAGGTCATTGATACCACATGGATCATTAGTGCTCCTGGCAGCCGTGAGAGTTGGAGTCACCTGAGGCCAAGTGCAAACGACACTCATTAGAGTTGTCACATGAGGCCAGCTGTGAATAGTTGTCCTAGGAAGGGATAAAAGTTCAGCATTGTGGGTGGCAATAAGTGATGTCGTAGACCTCCTCCTCAGTTGACAAAAATAGCCTCCCTCACTCCTTGTGCAAACCATTTGTCCTCCCTGTCCAAACAATGTTCTTTGTTGTCCTCCAATGAGTGATCTTATGTTTCAGGTGGAGGTAAACTGCTGAGTCTTGACCTGAAGATTTGGCCCTCCTGTGTTGAGCCATACGTTTGTTTAATGGTTGTTTAGTTATATAAATGTGTGTATTTCTCTCTGCTTTGGACTGCAGACATGAGATTACTTTTTTCTGTTGGGATGAAAAAGTAAACTTACTCTACTCGCAGGGTTCAGTGTACCGTGCTCCCTGTAGATGGATTTATCATGCTCAGCTACACATCAACAATGTTTTGTTTTAACATAAAGCACCATGTGTTCTCCATCTTTGTCTGCCAGGGGTGTTACTTCTGTGTGAAGCAGTATGCACTGGAGTGTTCCCGTATTCCCATGGGCCAGACAGTCAACTCCCAGGTAAATGCTTGACAGAACTCTGCACTGCCATGTGGATGCACAGCTCTGAGCTGTGCCTATTCTTCTGTGAGGCTTTGTTGGGATTGAAAGCATGAAAAGGAGGACAAGAGAGCAAGAGTAACAAAATGGAGCATTTGAAACACCACTTTCATACCAGTGGTTTTACACTTGGATCCAGGGACAACTGGAACCCAGAGGGAGGCTTGGGGGTCCTGAACTGGGTTCCAGTGGTTCTTAAGAATGTTCCAGGGCTGTTGTTTGGGTGTCCAGGGGTCTTGGGGGATACTCCACGGGTCAGTAAGATTGAAAGTTTTGATGCTCTAGGGATCTTCTTTGGGATTTCCAGGAATTCCCTAGACATTGGAGATTATTTTCACCATATTTTCAATATAAATTATGCAATTAATTAAAATGTACTTTTCTAATGACGTTCTCCACTTACAGCTCATTGTAATCTTTTCATGTTAAGTGTAGATACTTCTACAGTTTGTACAGTACTAAAAGACGTCTTAACTCTCCCAACATGTGGATAACTTAAAATGCTAGAACAGGATAATAGAATCTGAATAAATGTCAGTTTTGGGGTCAATGGTGCAAGAATGTTTAAGAAGTGCTGATGTATGCTATTAGTGCAGCGAAAAGTTGAAGCTGTAGAAGCTGGTCAGGACAGCATGTGAAGATGTGATCAGCAGTTTAAGTTTAAATACATCAATATAACATGTATTTTTATTTTGTTGCTCTGTGGTCATTGCTGTAGTTTTGCTTTATTTTGTCTCTGGTGCTATGATATTGTTGCTGAGGGATCACTTAGTGTCTACATCTGCTGTGGTGATACTACACTGAACTTTAAAGAGGTTACTTGGTCAGGCTAATAGTAAGGTTAGCAGTTTGTGATGTCTCATCACTTGGGTTGTTGTCTGTTAATGAAATTCATTAGTTACAACTGGTGCTCTTTTCAGCTTTTTACTGGTGTGCATGTGGATGACAAAGACTTCAGACAGGTTAACAGTGAGCAGCTGGATGGAAGGAGAGATTATGACACTGAGCCATTTGTTTTTGGACTGAAAATAATTCCACCCACATCCTGACTGCATGCATGTTCACGTGTAGAATAAGTAAGTGACAGGTGTAGTATCATTTTCTATTTGTATGAAACCTGAGTGCAATTTACATTATTATGGCAGAAGCGGTATAATAAATAAATATGATCCATATAAGCGAGGGGTTTTAAACCTGCAACGAGCTCAGCTGCTGCTGACTTTCTCAGAGCTGATGAGAAAATCTTACAGTCGTGTTTGAAATAGATGTCTGTCACAATCAGTGGCTGTCAGTACTTTCACTGTGCAGAGTGTTTGGTTTTATCTTCTAACCTCGACAAGCGGGTTAGTCGCTGCTCTGTGCACACAAAAGGACTCTGTTTCAATAAAATAAGGAAAAGCTGGTTTTACAGGAGAAAAACAGGCAGCATAGAAACGTGTGTAAATTCTGCAGAAATGCACATAACCTCAGTACGTAAGTGCATTTCATTGCACCGATTGTTGTCTGGGTGCTGCAGAGTGACATCATGTTAACACACCACAGTTAATTAGAACAATGATGATGAAAAGAAAATCTTAAAATGTTAAGCAACCGAATTTGCATATGAATTGCTGCTTGTTGTTTTTTTCTTAATTGGAAAGGAGGCTGTGATGCACAGGATTAATGAGCTCCAGTAATCTGACATCTCTGTCCAGTCTGGTGTGGTTATTCTGTAGCAGCCTGGTGTCATTTTCACTTGAGTGCCATGTGTAATGGCACTGCACTCTGGCACAGCACTTCTCCAATCAGAGGCTGCAAATTTCTCAGTGTCCTGCTGTCTTCAGATGGCTGCAGGGTCTTAATGAACTGATGGAGAAGCTTTTCATAATAAATGCAGTGTGTGTGTGTGTGTGTGTGTGTGTGTGTGTGTGTGTGTGTGTGTGTGCGTGTGTGTGTGTGTGTGTGTGTGTGTGTGTGTGTGTGTGTGTGTGTGAGAGAGAGAGAAATAATGTGATGTATATATATGTATATATATATGTATATATGTGTGTGTGTGTGTGTGTGTGTGTGTGTGTGTGTGTGTGTGTGTGTGTGTGTGTGTGTGTGTGTGTGTGTGTGTGTGTGTGTGTGTGTGTGTGTGTGTGTGTGAGATGAAGGAACATGACACCCAGTGCAACAGTGATTTTAATAGTTTTTGGACACCAGTGAAGCTCTGTGGCAGGACAGTCATTAGGGAAATGAGTTGCTGCTTTGGGTCTTCTCGTGGCGTATATTGACAATTGGGAAATGATGCCAGACTGATCCTTTAATATATTCATTCAATTCTCACCAAGGTAAAAACATGAAGTGCATCACAAAGCATTTTTTCTAGCACAGGCGTGCCACTATTTGGTCAACAACGACAACAACAACCACAGAAAATGATGACAGCAATGGGCATGTTATCTTTATGAGCAAGTCACAGCATGCTACAGTCAGTACATTTCAGTACAGTTCATTCTGATCTTTACTGGGATGATGAGCACACTATGAAGCTGTGATGGCAGCCGTTCCACACATGTTTCTCAGAGCTGGGGTCCCCAGGGTTCAGCTGATTGACTTATCTTCCCCCTCTCATTCTTCCACTCCTCTTCTCTGTATATTAAAGCTGAACTGAGGCCATGTTGGCTGGTAATATGAAGTGTAAATATTTGAAGTGACTGTCTTTCAGTGTCTAGATGTGTCTCACTGGGCCATGTTGTGTAGTTTTTCTCATTCTGTTTCTTACCAACACATCCAGGTACCATACTGCTAAATAACGTAACGGTAGAACACAGTTTTGGGCTTAATTTTCCAAATGTTCTTAGTTCAGCACAGAAAACAGAAGTGTAGAACATTTTTGTCATTATTTTGAAAACTGTAGACATTAAACTTTGCCTTGTTGGCCATTATATGAACATTTAGAGGTTCAATAAAAAAGGAAAAAGTCAAATGTCTATTGTCAGATATACTACAAAAGGACTCTGACCTGCATTTTCTAAAAAGACAAGCTTGGACTCTTTGAGTGACTTTTTAATTCACTAAACGACAAATCTAATGACTTCTTAGACCAAGCTCACTCTTCTCCCTTGAAGAACAGTTGTTTAAGTGCTTTTAGCCATTAACCCCAAGAAATTATTGGTATTGGGTAGCTGACAAGTCCGATCCCAGACTTATATTTACCAAAAAGCTAAATATGTATGATTAATGACCTCTAATACCAGCAGCAGCTTCAGCCCATTTTGCCCATTCCACAGCTACTTCATCCAAACACTAAAGGTCCTGATTCCAAACTATTAAGATGATCATCTTAAATTATTGATAGAATGTCTAACTGGGAGTGTGGCTGACATGAAGGGATCCACTAGAGAGAACACATATCTGTTGGAGTTGTTGGGACTATAGAGAGTCAGTCCACTTGTGGTTGTACGGACACTGGTCTACAGAGAGTAAACAACTGACAACACCAACCAAGTTTAATCCTACCTTCAGCAACGTTTGTCATTTTGATGAGTGAAAGTGGTCAGTGCTGGCTCAAATGAGAAGCTGCCCCCTAAATGTTTGGTATACTGCTCATTGCAAATAAGAGCGGAGCATCTGCAAATATTGATGTCTTTGGGGTTTTGCAAAATCTATGTATTTTGCCGAACTAGGTGTTAGAACAGAGTCAATGGACCAAATATTTTCACGTTCACACAGTCTGATTTCCACTCACACGTGCATGGAAATGCTTGCCTTGTAAAATCTGGCTGTCATTAAAGAGCAGCACACTGCAACACCAGCGGGCTGAGGCAGACTTAACACAGCATGTTCATTTTATCCACAGGCTGGACAAACTCCTCCTATCAAATCCCATTTCGATTTTTAGAACATCCTTTGAGAGACATACAAAATTATTGAACACACTTATCACACTAACCTCTAATGCGATGGGCCTTGAACCGCTTCTCTTTGGAGAGGCATTTGAAGTCAGATGGTAGTGATGATGATGATGATGATGATGATGATGATGATGATGATGATGATGATGATGATGATGATGATGATGCTGCTCGTAGCTGGTTTTCCAGGTTTGGGTCAGTCAGCCTTGAGTGGAACCGAGTCTTTGCAGAGTCACTTTCAGTCAGTCAGTCTCTGCTCACAGCAGTAGGTTGTCCCAAACAGTGATGCAAACTTCAGAGCACGTCTCCTCAGGATGGGAAACCCCTCAGGAAACCTACAGTTTCTAGAACTCCAGCAGAGGGAGGTTGTTATACCCAGCTTCGAGCTCATTGTTGCTTTGCTGTTCATTGATTTCATGATGTTGGTTGTCAGGTACATCAGCTGTTTCACACAAAAAGTGTAAAAATATGTTCAGTTCCTTTGTTTACTTTTGAGGTCCTGAAATGTCTTGCTAAATGCCTGAAGGAGTTTTGCACATTTTTACTATTAGCTATTAGGTCGCTCACCACAAAACTTGTCTGCGTCATACTGTCTCTGTCTGAATGTGGTCTTCTGAAAGCTGCTCCAAAGTCCTTTGAAGAGGGTTAACTTTATCCTTGTGCATTTGTCCTTGTAGCTCATCCGTTTCGGCATGTTTCGAGCTGTAACGCTATATATTGGCTTTAATCATCACTGTGACGGCGTCCCCACGAACAAACTTTTTTTGTTGTTTGTCTTTCAATGTTTTTGTTTTACTTTTTTGGTATTTGTGAATTACTCGTGGGCCTGATCAAATGGTCTCATGGACCACATATGGCCTGGAGGCCGGAGGTTCCCAACCGCTTTTTTAACCAGTACTGATCCATTAAAATATGCTTGGATCAGTCAGGACAGGACATCTCTAGATCAGATTTTTTTCTCAGGGTTTTTACCCTGATAATTACAGATTCACTGTTTCACTAAGTATAATTCCTAAGGCCTGGAAAGCTGCTCATGTGTCACCTTCGCAGGAAGGAGAGGTAAAGCTAATTTGATTAGCAAATGTCACAATGTCACAGTTGTCACAGTGTCTGCTTCGTTCTTGATTCGTATTAAATTAAACTTACTTTAAACTGAGGTCCTGAGTCACTGTGGTCACTAAACAGCCCGTGGCACTTCTTGTTATAATAGGGGGGGGTGCTCGCTGACATTGTTGAGTATCTTGTTTCACATATTAGTGCCAGAGTTGCAGTACCTGGCTATTTGCTGAGGTGTTGTTAGCTGCAGCTTTAGACTAAGGTAGTATAGCCTCCTCTGAAAGTCCCACAGTTATCTAAAAGATAGATTTCCTCTTCCATACATGTCAGTGTTTGTCAGTATTCAGATATACAAAAGCTAGGTACTTTAATTGCATGCGTCCCAGGTTGACAGTATCAACATTAACACATTCGTGACCTGCTAAAAGTACCTCTGCTGCTTCAGCAGTGTTTGTCTGGTGTTTCCTTTCTCTTAGTTGTAAGTTACAGATTAGCTGTCATTTCCGTGCATGTGTGTGTGCAGTGTAGGAAGTAATTGTTACGATAGCACACACACAGAGGGAGGTGTCCCTCCCTCTTTACCTCAAACTGATGTATGGTGTTCTGGTGCAAAACAGCTGCTGTGCATCATCCAGCTTGGTGCTACACATTAGTGTTGCTTGAGGTGAGGCCCCCCCTTCACTGAAGCACTTTGAGTATCATGATAAAACACTATTTAAACTGTGTTTTTTGTCCTTGTTGAGCTGTATGTCTTGTTTCCTATGCAAGTGCATGGAGTACAAACTGAAGTCAAATTGCTTGCATGTGCACACAAACTTGGCCCATAAAGCCAGATCTGATTCTGATTCTGATGTCACTTTTCAGATTCAGACTATTCAGAGAAGTATATCAAATGTCAAGGAAGCTCAAAATGGAGCATTTGTAACTAAATAGGCATTGATTAAGTGTTAATTATATTGGTAGTCTTTCAATCAGCTCCTAAAATGCAGTCAGTTGCTGTTACTTTACTCACATGCTGTTTCTTTACTTATTATGATCTTATGTTCCTGTTTCAGATGCTGGGTTTTGAGACATTGGTTAGTGTTTAGTCACAGAAGAAAAGGTCCAAACACAGAGCACTGCTCTTACCTGGGCGGCTCCTCTGATGTATGAGTGACACTCATTAGGCACAACTGCTGTTGGCACTTGTCAAAATGTCTACAGAGTGATGTAAGAGGTTGTCTGTTATAAAAGAGACATAGGCTTTAAGCACAGCAGGGTGGCAAAAGGGTTTAAGTATCGAGAAAGGCAGAAAGGATGCATTTACTTCAGCTACTGAGTGTGCTGAGAATGTCCTCAAATAGTCTGAAAAAAGGCTTGAAATTGACTAAACAGTCTGTCTGACTGAACAATGTTAAATCGTCTCCATCCATCCATCCATTATCTAAACCGCCCATCCCTTTCGGGGTTGCGGGGGGCTGGAGCCTATCCCAGCTACAATGGGCGAGAGGCAGGGTACACCCTGAACCGGTCGCCAGCCGATTGCAGGGCGTTAAATCGTCTCATTTCTGAAATTTTTTTCTGAAAACACAGATATGTATGTGAGAGAAGGACCTCTCAGTGCAGTTAATCTGTGGTCCACATGTCCAAGTGAGAGCAGAAGTAGACCTTCTAATGTGATGTTGTGCCAGTAATCCTCAGTCAGTCTCATGTGGACATTGTTGCTTTGCCTTGGTGTCCAGCATTATCAGGGCTTGTGTGCCATGTAAAACCATATGGATTAGTTCAGTCAGGAAGAAGTTGGCAAACGTATATAAAATATCTATTTTGCTAACCACAATAAGCTCCTGATCACGTCAGACCGACTGTTTTGTTGCTTATGAATTTGTTTTCATTTGTTAGAAGCAGATTGTATTTAGGCTGCTTTCAGAAGATACAGTCTCACTTAACTTTTTTCAGAAATTACTTCACTCAATGCTTTTCATATATCTAATCACGATTCCTCTCACACCATTGTCTCCTAACGCAGTAGAGGATTCACAGCTACTAATTTCCACTAGATAACCAGTATGATTCAGTGACACTGGAGCAGCCACCCCCTCTGAGCTGGGAAATTCATCGTCGTCTTTTCATTTTTTTTTTCGTCAGTTTGTAAAGATGTTCAGATCTCAGATTCGGTATTTCTCAGTCTGTCAAACACTATCTTTGTTTCAATACATTAACACCAGCCTGCTGGATGTCTCTTTATGTGCACCATCTAATTTTACTCTCATTTTGAGATTTTTAGATCACACACCTCAAACACACACTTCAAACACATGTCATTGTGATTATTTCTGAAAACATTCACAGTATAATTAAGGATGTAATTATTATTATTGTTCTTATTATCATAATGATTATTAATATTATTCAAAGCTTTAAACATTCATCCACAACTCTGGCAACATTGATAGCATCCTATAATATATTTATCAATTCTTGTCACTTGTGTATCTTTGTATATTTTTCATAAATTCTTATAAAATACTTGATAAGCAGCTGTTCTTTAGAGATATGCTTTTTGTATTCTTTTGTAGCAGTCACACCTTCACACACTCACCTTTTTCTGTTTCATTTCTTTCTTTCTTTTTCTCCCCCCCTTCTCTAATACTCCTTTACCACCGTAATAGCACTAAGTTACATACAGTCAGAACTGTCTCCACTATGCTTCAACCTGTCCCATTTTGCTCATGAACTGATTATCAGCCCCTTACAAACTGGTGCTCTTCTGAGGGTCTGGGAGCAGTTTTTTAAGGGATCAAGGCAACAGTGCTCCCTCCAATGCATTTTTTAATAAACTATTTTTTTATTCATCTCCCTTCATATAGTTTCTCTTAATTTTCTGTCTTTCATCCATCAACCTCATAGAGTCACACACACACTGTATTCACTATTCTTATATTGTGTTTGTTTGAAAGAGAACTAAAAAAATAAATATTTGTTGTGATAGACTTTACTTACTGATGAGTCCAGCATTTGTTAGCTAACCTCCATAGTGTCATACACCGTGGTTGTTTCAAAGCCACCGCCCTCACATTATAATAAGAATAACACATACAGGAAGTGTTGTGTCAGTGACAACAGTAGCTTTATATTTTGTGTTGCAACAGCACCAAACATAGCAGTTTGACTCCTGCTGTGACAATGCTCTGCTAAATAATCGTTAATAAGGTGATGTCATGCGTCAGGGATTGCCTGCATGTGTTCTGTGTGTGAGTGTGAGTATAGTTCCATTGTGTTTTGTGTAGAAATTATTTTATTTTATCCATTTATTTATTCTTTCATTCATATTTGTGTTATATGTTGTGTGTGTGTGTGTGTGTGTGTGTGTGTGTGTGTGTGTGTGTGTGTGTGTGTGTGTGTGTGTGTGTGTGAGAAAGAGAATACAACAGACATGATTTTCCTGTATTGACCTCTGGGCACTATCCTTATCAAATGAAGGTCCACAGTTCTGATGTGTGTATTTAATGTGTGTCTCATTGCATTTTTGTAGTATGGAAAAGGCTTGAGGAAACATGTTCTTTTTTATTTTCGTAGTATCTCTTCAGTCTTCAGCCTTTCCATCCATGTTTCTGTGTGTCTGCCTAGTCCCACCTCATGTCATTTCTCCATCAGGGCAGCCTCCTCACCAAACCTCGTTGCAAGCCGTTCCCAGATGCCACCCAAGTATCTGACTGTGCGGTATGTCCCAGCCATTCTCAAGGGAGGGGTGTCTCACTACAATCAGGCTTCACCCCTCCCTGCCGCTGTGCTTGCTGCCATCAGTCCTGGTCTCTTCTTTTCCAAATCTACATGTCTGTGTTATTGTCTCTTCAGGAATGAATAGGTTTCAGTGTTTATTGAAGTGTTCTTTCATGCCTGTGGGAGCTACAGTTGCTGCAGCATACTGTACAGCTTGAAAAGTACCAGGGTCATCTGGATGTAGTATCTCAAAGTTTGGTTTTACTTGGTCAGGTTTTAAAATATCTTCTGTTGTTGAGGTTCAGGCCTGAGTCAATGTGATTTCCTTTTCCTCCTTGACTTTCAACAGGTTGTCCGTCTCCATGCTTGCTGGTTTGGGTGTTGTGGTGTCTCAGCTTGTGATTTTCTAAGTGTCTGTGCAACCACTGTTGTGCCCTCTGCCCTTTCTCTGATCATTTTACTGTATTTCCTCTTGCATCTTTGGTAATTGGGGGGTTGACTGGTGCTGGGACTTTCTCCCAGGCCTACATCATTTCCAGTATCTCTTTGGGTTTAAAGGGTCAATAATTGCATAACATGGCTGAAAACTGCTGCTGCTCCGCTCTGACAGACTCTACAAACTTGTTGGATTTCTGGCTACTGAATTGGTTTAAATCCTCTCTAAATAATAATAAGATTACAACGCGTCTGACTACATATCCAAGTGAACAAAACGATGATGAACCCAGGGTTCAGTTCCAGGGCTTCCTTCGTTCAAACTCAACCTGCATGCTCCCACAAGCTGAAATTAGGCAAATCTTAGGCAAATCTGCTGAGTGCAGTCAGTGACTGTGATGTGCTAAAAAGATGAAGGAAGTGTTCTGTTGTAATGTGGGGGAGCTCCATGCTATAGTTAAACATGTACATATGATGGTTCGTTTATAGGCTGATTCCTGTATATATATATCATATTGTGAAACTTAAAATGCATCATATTTCACAATTTATGTAAAGCACATTTCAAGTTCAACATTTACATTTCACAACTGACATGATACAGTTACACAGTTTCACACATGGTCACTGCCCATGCTCAGAAACACTTCATGTGAGGAATTCCCCTATCGGCAGAAAGGTCTGCTTTAGTGACAGCTAATTTGTGTGTAGAAAACCAAAGCTGTGGACACTTGTTGTCTCTGGTGTTTTCATTAAGATGAAAACAGCATCTAATGTCTGACCTTTGACGTTGGTGTTTGTAAAAATCCCTCTTCAGTCCTCACTACATGAATACAATCAACCTACTGCCACATTTAAAATATAGTGAAAGAATTGATGTAAAAAGTTTGTGTTGACGCTGCAGTGGTGTGTTCACAGTCAGGTCGTTCCAGCTCACTGAGAACCCTGCTGCCAGAGTTCTTAGAGGAACATACTGCTCATCTTACATCACTGCAGTAGCTACCTTTGTGTCAAATACACACAAAGAAAAGAAATTAGTGCTTGTATGTGTACAAAATCTATTCAAATATTTCTGTTTTTCAGGACAGAAAATGCAGAGGCACAAGCTCTAAGTGAAATGTCATCCTTAAGCCTTCCACTTATGACTGTTCTTGTCTTTTTTTTTTTTCAGTCAACTTTTACAACTTTATGTATTCTCTTGTTGTGGCCCCAGATGATTACACACTCTCCCATCAATGTAGCCGCTGTCATTAACTTCACTTCCACTGAATGAGGCTGACAGGAGACAAGCTGCAGCCCTGCAACTCCCCCTAACAATTTGCTCTTGTCAAAGATATACAGGCTGTTTAATTAGCTAGAACATGAATAGTTTGGGATTAGAGGTTAAGAAATAATAAATGCGAGCTTGATAGTCAAGAGGACACACACAGGAAACTTACCTCTGAGTTAGAAATGTCTGGAGTCCCAGAGGCTCCCTGGCTCCATAGACAGCAGGCTAAGAGGTCACACTTAATTTGTCTGGCAGACGGCAGGAACACCACCTGGGAGAGAAAAGTTAATATTCATCTTTTCATTTCTCTGTACCAAAAGAACATTCGTCTCTCTTATCTCTGCAGCGGGGGTAGTGATGAGGGTGAAAGTCTGCTGCCCTTTTGCTTGTTTCTGAACAAATGCTGAGGTGGGAAAAGGTGTTAAAAGGTTGCAGAAACAGAACATGTTCTCTCTAGCTATGCAATATGCAGTTTTTATTTCCTCCTCGATTTGATAAAGCCTGTATGTGTATGTTCCAGGCCAATGGTCCAGATGAAAGTAAACGCAGGAGTAGCATTTAGCTGTCCCTCTAAACTCCTTTTGTGCTGTAATTAAGTGCACGCCATAGCCTCTCATTGCAGCAATTTGCATTTCCAATTAATGCTTTTGTCAGCCATTTAATTAAATAAGATACTATTATGAATCTGATTGATATCAAAGTTGCTTACAAAAGGCTCTCACCAAGGAGCAATGGGAGTCACAGAGCAGCAGGGCCTTAAGGTGCACAACACAAGCAAGTCAAAGCTGGGTACAGCTGGAATGGCAGGGTATTCCCCTTCAAATGCAAAGCAGGTTCACCAGTGGATTATCCAGAGATAACACCTGAAAGAAGGCTGTGTCTGCCAGATTTTATTCATTGTCCAGAATTATCTTTGTAATGAAAATGGCCAGGCTTGAGTTTGGAGTTAAAAAAACCTTGTTTGCTGTGACTTCTTTTGCCCTGTGACGAGTCATTCTGTGCCGTAATGACTGTGTCCCCCCTCTGTTTTAGCTCTCGATGCTCTTCACTGAGGAGTGTGATAAGGTGCGGGACCTGATGCATGTTCATTCCTTCAGCTACGACTTCCACCTGCGAGTGGTTCATCAGTACTTGGTCGGCTGCCATATGACACTACGCCAGGGCTACCAGCTCACAGACTTCCTAGACGACTTCATCTCCCATCACCCAGACATTCCCAAGTTTGGCCGCAACCACGTCTTCCAAGGTGACTTTGGTGTGAAGTTCCAGTGTGGATGTCTAGAATAACCAGCAATAGGTAGATTCACTGAAGGCTTTGTGCTGGAAAGAGCAAACTATCATCCAAATGACTCCATCAGAAAACCATGTGATAAACTCACAGTGGATAGAGAGGAGAAAGTTAGCTATTGCTAACTTTAGCTCCTCTGCAACAAACTGATTTTTTCTGTCTGATCAGGTAATTCATAAACAAGCCTCATAGTGTGGCCAAGCATTTCACTTTTCACTTGGTACCTGTAACATATTTACATGGGCTACCCTGCACTAAAGGTAAGTAATGGTACTTAAAAGCTAACAATCCTGCTTCCGCCACCATCTAGTAGTTGGTGCATGCCTTGTCCCCACCCTCTGCAGAGCAGCTCTTCACTCTGCTTTACAACATTACATGATAACTGGGTGGTCAGCAGTTCGATATGTCAACCCATTGAGATCAGTGCAGCAGTGCTTTTCCTCCATACGTGATTTTGGTCTTTCAGAGTAAAAGTGTATGTGGTAATTCCATATTCCACAGGGGATACACCACTAACAACACCATCACTATAAATCTGTGGCTCTGGCCGTTTTGATTGCCATTGGTGGACAAATTCCACTTCTGTATTTCACTTTAAAAGTTTTCTATACTTATTTCTCAGTGACCAAAAGAAAATATGGCTGCTGTGGCTCAGGAGGTAAAACGGTCGTCCCCCGATCAGGAGGTCGGTGGTTCGATCCCTGGCCTCGGCAGTCCACATGCTGAAGTATCCTTGGTCAAGATACTGAACCCCAAAACTGCCCCCGATGCTGTGCCATTGGGGTGTGAGTTCATATGTACGTTGGGTAAAAGCATCTGCCAAATGACTAATTGTAATTGAAAATAGTTTCTCTGCCCTACATATGTATTTGTGTAACAGCCCTGCTTTAGTCTTGCCAGGAGGTCTTTCTGAGTCACTGAAGAGATTAAAGATAGATGTTTGCATATAGATAAATACATTGGTATTTATGTCTTCACATGAAGGGTTTTCAAGCTCTGTGGGTGGGCGGGAAGAACTGGGATATCTTGTGATTATTTTTGTGACCGTCTCTGATCCTTGGACTCATCAGGGAGCTTCTCCATCTCCACGGGGATGATAACAGCTCACCAGCTGTACAACTACATCACTGACCACGCCAGCACCTACGGCATGAAGCCACTTCGCATGTCCAAGACTGCAGTCACCACTGACAACAAGAAAGGGACGCCTGACCTGCATGAGTACGCACTAGTAGCTCTGTGGAACAGGTAAAAATACATCAGCATCACAGAATGATTATATTCTCCTGACAGAAGCTGCTTCATCTAAACTGTCTCTTTCGTCTTTCTTGCTTTAGTTCGGGCTCTTACAAGGATCTGGAAGGCCTGCACCACCACGATGACTTTGACGTGTCCCTGGTGGTGTGCCATAATGCTGCTCCATTTGAGGAACAGTCAGATGGGGAGAGGCATTTGTTGAGGTAAAGAGAACAGATTAAAGAAGACTTAAAGAGTAAAATACTGAGTGATAATGACGCTCAGTGGGGAGACCAGAGCACAGCACTACTGTGACTCTTACAACATGAAGTCTGGGAAGAGGCTATTTTACACTGTTTTCCTCAAGTTCATCACACTTCAATGGTGTACACTGTTTTCATGCGATACATGCAGGGTGTGTATTTCATTTTCATAACGTGTTATGATTCATCCATTTTGCTGAAAATTAAGAGACAGCATTTGCAAAATATCACTTAAAACGACTGCTTCTCTGTTGTCTATGTGACTGTTTGAAGATATCACTGACTTGTTTTTTCTGAAATTTTACTGATTCAGCTACTAATTTAGTGATTGAAATATGTGACAAAGTCTTTAAAATAACTGACTGAAAAGAATCTCAGGACATGAAATAAAATTCAATACCAATATTGTGTACTTACTACTTGAGGCCACAGTGGTTGCTGTTAGCAAAAGTTACAAAGTCTCATTTGATGGTTGAAATAGCCACACGACATGTTAATTAATGTGCATGTACTCATTTACAGCAGGTTGTTGTTACTTATACAGCCAACATACAATATACAGCAATATTTCTGTGATAGACCACATACTTTTATTTGTAGGTTGCGGTTCTATGTGATCATGACCAGTCAGAGGGAGCTCTTCCCCCGCCTCACTGCTGACATGCGCCGTTTCAAGAAGCTTCCTCAGATCCACCGTGATCCTGCTGAACTGGGAGGCCGGCTCCCCCCAGATCGAGGGGAGGCCTGCGGGTCACGTGGTGCTGAGCAGGACCTCTGGGAGGAAACTTCGTCTGAAGCTGCAGTCGCCTTGGCCCCAAGTGATGGCAATGAGTTTTACCCTCTGGCTGGGGGTGGACCAGAGGCTCAGGGGCTGCTTTACCCCTCCCCACTGTTCCCTCTGCTCAACAACGAGGTGGCGTCAGCTCGCAGACAGATCCAGGCCAGTGTGGAGCAGGCCATGGGTCACTGCCGCAGGGACAACCTGTGGAGGAGGCTGTTCCATGGAGAGCACCTGGCCCTGGACAAACTGAAGCTGACCAAGCTGTCGTTCAGCGAGCTGGAGGAGCTGCTGGAGGCTGTGCAGAGCCGCTCGGTGGGAGAGATCGATCCACAACTGGTAATATTCCCACTGAAGCTTTTCATTTCACGAGTCAGAACTCGAAAGTAACTTCTGGGTGCACATATTAAGGTCTGGTGCGAAATAATGTAAGGGTTTAAGGGTTTGGTGTATTTCAACCTGTATCGTACATTGTTTTGGCTATTGGTTCTGAAACATTGTATATGGATATTGTTGAGATGTGGGGACATGGTGACATCTGTATAAAGAGGTCTGATGGAACAAGAACCTTGGTTCTACTCCTCTAAACCTTCATGTTAGCTACACTTAGCTAATCTGAACGGTGAAATGATCAGCTAAACTGCCCTCTGTCACTTCAGCTCTGACCTGCTGCACAGGTGCTGCATAGCTTTAGATTGTGGATACAGTCGCTGTTTTCATGTCAAGTAAGTGGCACATATTGGCTATGAAGTCCAGAGTCAGGCCCAAGTATGATGTGTTGCTGCAGGACTGTTTCCTGACCATGAGTCCAGCCTGGTACCAGAGCCTGATCAAAGTCCTCCTGAACCGCTTCCCTCAGAGTTGCAGACACTTCGACGACAATGGCATCCAGTATCTGGTGAGAAGAAGCTCTTTGTTTCTGTTCTCTTTGTGTATGACAGCAAATGAACCATCATCAGAAAAGACTCGTAACTGGTGTTTTCTGGTTCTTAGAGGTTTGTTTTTATGGGAGGTGTATTAAGCCTCAGCATTTCTCTGGGTTCTGCATGATTTACTACACAGTCATTCACAGTCATATTGAAAGAATAGTCCGTTGTGTGTGTGTGAGAGCTCAGTGTTTCAATGTAAAAAAGACTCAAGAGGGATTATTTTTATCATGAGGGGGATAATTATGGGATCCCTCAGAGCTTCAGAGACTACTCATTCAATTTGTAAATGAGAAATCTGGAGATGAAAAAAACTGCCTGATTTCTTAAGACTGACAGACTGTGACCTCAGCCTGACCTCTCAAGTCTGTCCTTTCCCTGCTCTGCGTTTTATTAGCTGCATCTTTTTTTAACTGCCTCAAAAGCTCTTGTGCAATGAGTGTTTACTGATCCATTCTGGATCAATTCACAGTGGTGTGGGGTTTGTTCCAGACGACTACAACAAGGCTCTCTGTTTACGCTACAACTCTGATTTAATAGCTCTGGCTGGAGTCCCCCGTAGCAGCTACCACTCAGACTCATGGGTAGGGTAGTATTTTGTGCCAATCAAATCACTCAGACTTCACATCGCTGCACTGTTGTGCTTTAGGAATCTGAATGTCCTTTCTTGCTTCACAGGCAGCTGTTGGTTTTCATACAAACTGAACATCCATTAACACTCTTTCCATCATAGTGAACATCAAATCTGCATTTGTTTTTTTCAGCTACTCCGTTGTATAATTTTCAAGGAGGTAAAACCTGCAAACCAATTGATATCTACCCATGCAACAGTGTGGCTCATTGATACGTTCAAGTTTGGTTCAGGACAGCACATGGGATTTGTTGACATTGACAAAAATATAGTATATCAGAACTTACCTTATAAATATTTTGTATATAACCAATCGTTGAAACACAACGTTACAGTACAGACTCCATCATGTCTGTGTTGAGGAACATTGTAGTTTTGAGTAACAGAAAACTTTCAAATATGAGCTTAGGGGAAGAAATGCCTCTAAACCAGTGTCTCTGCACACTTTGTTCGGTCCATGTCAAGTAGCTATCAACATTTCAACATTTGCCCTTTTCGTTGTCACCGATGTATAGGAAGAAAGTAGACAGCTTCACTTTTAAAAAATGTCCATCTAGTCTATATCCATGCCTGTGATCTTGTTTCAGGCTGTTCTGAACCAGAAGTTCACTGACTGCTTTGTTTTGGTCTTTCTGGACACCCAAGCTGGAAAAACAGTGAGTTATTATACTGATATGATCATTAGTGTAATACTACAGTTGTGCAAACATCTCAGCAATGTTCCTTTTTTGTGTCCTTCCTCCAACAGAGTCTCAAGGTTGTGTTTCGGGAACCGCTGCCATCACAGCCACAGGCAAGCAGCAGCCCTCCTCCTCAGCTGGTGTCCATGTATCATCACCTGGAGTCTGTCATCAACACCGCCTGCTACAACCTCTGGACAGGACTATTATAGAGCTGAACAGTGCTGAACCTTCCTCAGTGTGTCTGTGTGACCACGATGTCAAGACATGGACACAGGAAGTAAAAGGAGAGAAAACAGGAACACATTTACCAGATGTTGTTACAGGTCACAGAATTGACACCCAACAAAAAAGACCAGAGATTCAACAGCCTCAAACCTGTGTGTAGCTCCCAGTCTTTTTTTTGTTCAGCTGGTGAAGCCTTCTTGCATTGGTTAGCCCACCCAGCCCAAGCCAGTCAGAGAGAAATCTGATTAAAAACTAAATGGCTTCTAACTGATGCATAGAAAACCACTAACTGGTTCAGTATTCCTCTGATATACTTGCTTTTAAATGGGCATTCATGTGTGCATTCTAACCACCCCATATATCCTGTATGGCTCCAGAGCATTGGCTGTGTGCAGGAACTAACACTACATGTCCTCAAGATGGAATTAAACCAATGAAGGATGGCAGCAGTATATACGTGTCATCATGTTAAGTTCCATGTGTTTATGTTAAGTTGGAATATGTGAAATGTTCCAGTGTTGGCCAGTGATGGTCCCACCCTGATCAGCTTGACGGTGGATCACTTTTTAAATCGCGCAGTGTGCCGCTGCAGCATGAACAGTACTACTCACATGGCAGCTGCATGTCTATGTGTACGTTTTGTTGCAAAGCAAGTATATCACAAGCACTGGAAAGTTTAATTTTGCTCTCGACACTGTGTCATTTTTCTCTCTGAGCCAGGCTAACTTGGGGGAAAAATCCAATGTTTGATCAGGGTTTCCTTTCTCCATAAATCTGGCCCTTCTGCACTTTCATGTTCACACTGTATGGATTGACCAACCGGATAATGTGAACATTAGCACAGAACCCCCCGGTTGGTTTTGTCAGTTGACGTTTCCAAAAAAAAGGAAAAATACATAGCCAGAGCTGAAAGACACAGGGTGTCTGTTAGCCATAACATGTAACATACTTTCCCTGTAATACTCAAGTTCGCAAGAATTTATACTGTTGGGGTTCTTTGGATAGTAGCCAGGTGGGAAGTCAGACTTTGGAACTGCTCAAACGGCAGACTGCCATCCAAAATGTCTGACCAGAAATCAAACCAATCATTGAAGAGCCAGATCGCTAATAGTTCAGGCGCTTAATCAGGCAGTGTCACCTCAAACTGAAAGACAACCGATCTGGGCAGGAATTCGGCCCAGTTCTAAACTTAGTCTTGGGTGACCAGAAATGAAACCTGGGCTTCATCCACACAATGTCTGTCTGGCTTCAGACAGCGAAGACTATTTAATGAGTATTGCTTGCTTGCTTTGACTATGATGTCCTGACTGCACTGATGGAATGGATGAGGATCTGTCCATACAGCTCAGCAGGAGACTGATCCGTCACATCCTAAGCTCACCATTGTTGGGCTAACGCAGAGTAAACACTGAAATCAGGAGGTCAGCATTTCCCACCACCTCCGCTAACCAGTTCCCGGGGAAACCAATAGCACTGGTAAAGTAACAGGTTGAGTGTCCCATGATGAGGACAGTAATTTGTTATGCTCAATTGTGTTATTAAACCAAAATCAAAATTTTGCACAGACTGTAGACTTGTAGCAGTTTGATTTGGACATCTTGTTGGAAGGGTCCTCGTGGTTTTCAGGGATCAGGTCTGTCTGAAGACCTTTAGCACAGAGCTGATTGACTTTGACCTGAGCAGTAAATGTGGAAGGTAGATGCGATTTGTTCATCTTTCCAGTGTCACATAAGCAAAATGCTGTCAGGCAGGTGGATCAGGACCTAGAAGAAGGTCCTGGAGTACTGTGCTCTGACACATATTCTTATGACCTGATGGATAAGGAAACATTTTACTAGTGAAGAAGACACTGCTTTATTTCTTTCTCATCACTCTGAATATATAGCAGCAGTTTGGATTTCCTCAATCTGATGACTCATACTGAAGTACAACGCAAGTCAGTCATAAGATGAACACTTCTGGTTATATAACTGCACAAGGTTCATAGTCCACAGCTTCATTAATAGGTCTGAGTTACCTTGGATCTTGTGCCTTCTTGTAGCATCTTGCTAGCTCTTCATACCACATCAGTGTTTTATGAGTGAGTCAGCTCACATATCAGTGTGCAGAGTGGAAAGGTTTTATGTTCAATTTTCAAGTGTCAAACCTGTTACTCCCACTGCCGTATCTGGTGCCCTGAAGTGCCTTTCTGTCTTGTCCTTTTTTTTATTTTTTTATTCCCAAACCTATGAAGTGATGCTGTTGTCATTCCATCAGCTTTGCTTCGAGGATATTTGGAAACACACCCTCCTGATGTTATGCAGTGAAAGTGCCTAAGTCAGTTTGGAGAATGTGACAGAAATTGCCTTTCATAAGATGGAAAATGGGTCATATTAACTGTGATGATTTGCATAATAGCATACCACATGTCATCAGCGCCAAGTGTTTCCAAAACATGTTCAGGGTGATGAGTTTGACTTGTGTCTTCTGAAACATTGCGGCTGGGAATATACCTCAGTTTACAAGAGGCAGAAGCCAGACTGATACAAGTCTGTGACATCCCAATCTACATGAAGGCTTGATATTGCAGTACCTTCATTAATGACATGCTCAGCAGCCTTAGATTTGTACACATGGTCAGTGGAAGGAAACCAAATCCATGTTTAAGCTTCTCTGGTGATGTAAAATGAAGGAATGTTGAGCAAAGCAGCGTTCTCACTACTAAGAGAATTCAGTCTGAATGTTACACACTGGATATTCATCATGCAAAATGTGAACTGTATCAAGTTAGCCCTTAGTATTTTGATGCTGTAATATAAACACTGCACTGTCTCTAACTAACTGTATAATGTATATGATGTATATACAGAACACTTTATACAGTATGTAAAATGCTAAATAAAGCAGTAGGTTGAATGAAAATGTGTTGAATTATTTTTACATGAACAAAAGTACAATAACAAGAATGTTACGTGGGAATTTGAGATGAATTCAAGATAATGAGATAAGATAAATAAGGCCCTGTTTGTCATACATGGATAACTGAGTTAGCTTCTTTTCACTGATAATTTGACAGTCTGGATTTTTCAATGTCCAACTGAAATGAAAAAGCTTTCTGTCAGCTACAGCGTACATATCTGCTCAGTAATTCACTTGACTTTGTTTCTTTTGAGGAGAAAAACAAACCAAGAGAGAAATGAACATTTTTTATTTCACAATGACATCCCCAAGTATTGCATTAATACAGCAGAGTACTGTCAATTCTCTGGATGGAGACCTTATTTCGATACAGCCAATCAAATCTTGCAAAAGCAGTAATATCAGCATTCTATCAAAAGCAGAGCACAGTGAGCCAGAACACAACACAATCAGAAGAATTTCACTTATCCACTTGAGGGGGTTTTTTGTTCCTTTTTTTTATAAACACATACCAGAAAATCAAAGAAAAAGAAATTCTGATTAATAAGAACAAATGAAAGAAATGATTGACAGCATTTAGTAGAATTATCAAAATTTATTTTTACAGTAAAAAGTTTCATATCTATACATAGTAAAATAGGTTCTACAACAGGATGAAATCAATCAATTGAAAATAGAGGAGACTATAAGTGAAAGAAAATTGTCAAGAAATGAACAGTTAACAAAGACCCAACCAGAACCACTGCTCATCTAGACACTAAAACGTACAGTGGGAGCTGTGTTAAGTCTGATAAATGTCCTCAAGTGATGTCACTTGAGTCAGAATTGGTTGAAGACTATGAGTTTGAAAGTGAAAAAGTTCAGTTGGGGTCACACTGTTGTCAGCTCAGTGTGATTCACAGTACGTTATTTCCTTGTTAAAAGAGTATTAAAAGACTGGGAAAGTCACAGAAACAGGGATTATGAGATAGCTCAGCTGTAAATAATAGACTGATGATGTGAAGTGCTTGTGGGCTTGTTTTAGTGCTGAACTGCACATAACAGCTTGAGTTTAACAGACTGAACATACTACTGTCCAGAATTAGAGCAGAGTGTTGTGGGAGCGTGAATATGCGTTTGTTTACTGATGTATGAACTACAATGCCTTTGAATTGTGATATGTTCAGTTACTGTTAGCCTTAATGGTGATGTGACATCTTAGCTTTGGAAAAAAGTGAACAAACAGCATAGTCATTATGAATCAAGCGTGTGTTACATGGCAAAATGCGCACAGGAAGAGGGGGGCAGGACATTACTGTCAATTAATCTATTGTGTGTGAGTAGAGAGAGGAGATGTCAATCAAGCACAGTCTGTACACTCTCACATAGTCCTGGGAAGAGCACTAATCAAACAAAATTATTGAAATCATCAATGAGGGTTTAATAATGGTGTACAGGACCTTTAATGAGACTACAGAGGCTAAGACTTCATCACCTCAGTCAGCCAAAGAGAGCACTCAGGTCTCTCAAAACAAGCAATTAATGCTTTGCTCAACACTTCCCAGTGCCTTCCTGAAATAGTCCTGTATTTTGTAGCCTGCTCTAATGTCATACAATGATTCATACTGAGCAGTGGTCAAGGCAGAAATACAGAAAAAAAAGTATCATTTTATGGTTAAGTTCAAGTATGTAATGATACATGAGTTCCACCGTCTGTTTTTCTATCAGTAAAGACTTTATCATGAACAGTCTGAGCCTTCAGTGGATGAGAATTAACAGGATCATTTTACGTGGCTAAGATCATGTTAGCCTGAATGAAAATAACTTCATGGGACCCAATCAAACAGCCCACTCGTCTCTCCCAACAACATGTACAACAAAGTCTTTGTTAAGATTGTATATATGGAATTATGGAAGTAAAAAGAAAAAGATGTTAATCGGAAAAAACAAGTATAATGATGTGATGTGATTGGATGCCTGTGCTCATCACTTGCTGTGTGTGCCATAATCTTTGAACCAATGCAGACCTTCTTCTGTGGAGCCTAAAGTGGACAGAGATGATTATCAACATGTATTTTTTCTTAATGGCTTCCAGAAATAATCTTATAAAAAGAGCACAGACCTTGTGGCTTGTATTCACAGCCTATGAATCCCTGGTAGCCGTGGTTTTCCAGAGTTTTGAACAGGTAGCTGTAGTTGAGCTCTCCAGCACTGCTGGGCTCATTCCTGCCTGGAACCTGAGCAATCTGAACATGACCTGAGAAAGAAGAAAAGACTCTGCTGGTCAACTTAAATGGTTAAATGTGTGATACGAAAAGTATCATCCAGTGTGATAAACCCAGAGAGAATTATCTTTGCAGATCCCTTCTGCTCTGCAAACCAATTTAGCCTCTTTCAGTTCAGTGTCTTGATTTTATGACTTCATTGTTTTGATTGAGTCTCATGGCTCTCATCAACTCTGTTTCCTCCAGCAGCAGCAGGCAGTTGTTTTCAGTGAAAAACAGCTGTGATAAACTCACTTACATTAGGAGTAGGGATATGCCAATTTGATATTGACCCAAATATCTAGATCAGTTATCAGTGACAATGGGGCCGATCAATGGACTGATCCAGAGTGGTAGACAAAGAAAGCAGTGACCCTCTCATAGGCTTGCGTTGAATAGAACAACAGACAAGCACTGAATAGTTCCAGCACTGATCCCCATGCTTGCTGATTAAGTTGATAAAATGAATGCATTTTGGACATTTTAACACCTACATTTACCTCAGATTCATTGCAGTTATTGGATTTTTTTGGCATGCAAAGTTTATCTTTCGTCATTAAATTAGTTGTTAAAGTTAACAGCTTAGTTGTGACCGCATCAGTACAATAATTAAAATGACTAGCTCAACTAGATAACATGGTTAGCTTGTATCTGGTTAGTATCTAGAACAAAGAACAAAGTTGTTCCTTGGCTAATTCAGTCATTACGGTTTATCTGACATTGCCATGTTGGTTGACATCTTAACGTTGCTCCAGGACCATCATTGTAAGTGATCACAAAGTTCATGAAGTTATTGTTATATTGTTGACTTGTTAGTTTTACGCTTAGGGGTTTTCAACAAGGTGTGTAACTGTCAGAAACAGCTTTCTGTGAGTGAGCTTTCTGGGTTGAATCAATGCATCTGAATTGTATATTTTAAGAGAAGTGGAGTGCAAATACCATATCCCACCAACACCAAGACAAGCTCCTTTCCACAATTTGGCAAATATGCAATGGGACAAACTATTAATTTGAGCTACAGAGGCATGCACGCATCCTGCCTTTCACCTACTGGTCTTCACTGTGTGTGTGTGTGTGTGTGTGTGTGTGTGTGTGTGTGTGTGTGTGTGTGTGTGTGTGTGTAACACAGTGGAAGTCCCAGACGCAAGACCACACGGCTTGGTGGTGGGACCAGGTCTCGGGGAGAGAAGACCTGTATACTGAAAACAGCCAAGGCACATGGATTTGTATTCACTCTCTCTGACACTTACAACAGTCTCTTAGGCCAGCTGCTTGTGCATGACAACAAAGTCATGTACATATAGTCATATATGTCATATTTTAACAACTGTTAGTGAGAACACAGTGCTGGATTTGGATGCAAAAGTTCAAATCACCAGTATGAGATCTTTCTCTTGTCCATCAGACCCTTGTATGGAAAGAAATGCAAACACCTTGACACTGGACTCTCTCTCTGGTAGAGCATGTGTACGTCTAAAACTGTGGTTCTGTCCTGTATGCTTGACTCAAATGTTTCCCATGACGGCTCCGCAGGAGGAGTGACCCTGTGGTTACATGGGAATGCAGCCACTGAGGCTTTCTCCATATGGAAAAAAGGCTCCAGACGCATCCTGGAGTTGATAGTGTCCCGGCTGTTGGCCAAGGAGGCTAATACTATATTGACTAAGTACTGTGGAGCTTCAGTGTTTATCTTTGGATTGTAACAGTTGCAGACTTGTGCTATAGCACAAATTGTACGCTAACCTTATCGGTAATTTTTTTCCTTTTTTTTAACAACACTTATATTCAAACAGGATCTTAATCAACAGAACCTAACAATGGTCAGAGGACGCCAGGGTTCCCGGCATGTTTACATTTTGTTCTTACTTGATGAAGATGTGTTGATTTTACTGGGCTTCTAAATCCCTGTACCATAAAGTTAAAAGCTCAGAGTGCTACCTTTCAAAAGAGACCAAAACCATGCATGTACTCCAAAGAAAAGTTCAAGAACAGCAGTCAATTTGCTTTGGCTTTGTCTTTGATCAGTGTTTTACTGAAATGGTAAGAGGTTAATTCATACCTGATCAATTTATTGCTGCATTTAATTGAATTTTTTAGCATGTTGCTGCTGCGTAATGGTTTATTATTTTAATGATAAATAATAATCCGGTAAATTGATATCTATCTATGTATTCGTGTTACATGCTGTTTTACAAAGTTAGGAGAGCAATGTTTAAGTCAAGCCTGATGCCTTAAACATAAAAAAATAATCCCAGTGTTTTCCACACAGGGAGGCATACAGATTATTAATTAAACAGTGGCCCAGAACAAAGGTCTTTTTGCTGCTTTAAGTCTGCATTTAAATATTACACGTTGTGATTTTCTTTTTATTGTGATTTCCAACCTCCGAGGTACTGCATGTTCTTTTAAACTCCAGTTCTCAACATGAACATGGCTGCCCACCCACAGTCAACAGCAGAAGTACACACATATTACTTTCACAGGCGTCCATGTTTTGCCACTTCAGCCTCTCTAATTCAAACCAGTTCAACCACTTCAACTACTAAGCATTGTAAACATAGGATCTTCTAACCTTTAAACATACACATCAAGATGATATACAGCAGTATAGCTGCACACATACAGTATATCAACATATGTTCTCTCTCCACACCAACCTGTGCCTCCCCAACCTCTTCCTACCATCTAATCATTCTGCCATTCTGTATCCATCGGTCTGATAATCTACTTGTAGGTCATATATCATATATCAGTCTAATTTTCCACTGTTTTCCTCACATCTTACTCACCAATCATGGGGAAATACTTTTGCATGTTTTGTGTCAGGTTTCCATCCATTATTTGCCAATGAAAGATGTCCTGAAACAGATCAGACATCTGTCAAGGCAAGAGCTTCATCATATTTGTTTTGTTTTGTTCCTTTATTAGCAAGTTAAAACAAATTTTGAAAACACCCACCATTTGCAGCTTGATATTTGGCTTTCCAACCTTCTCCAGTATTGCAGCCGCTACAAACACCAAAATGTAGATCAGTTGAGAAATAACTGATGGCAGGAAGTCAGACATTCTGCATGGCAGACAGGAGGAGTGTTTCCTCCAGAGAGGTGGAAGAAATAAGACACACCTTTATCAAATACTGGTGTACTGCACAGTACTGCACAGTACTGCACAGTACAGCATCATATCTGCTAAGGACACTATTACAACGAGACACACTTCACTTCACTCTGTCACACCTTACATTTCCACCTGTGATAATGGAAGGAATGTGCCATGCACTTCCATCAATTACTTTCATACAAAATCTGTGAGTGGTGGCAAAATGAATTGTGTGACTGCAAGTATTTCAACATGTTCTCTTACAGAAAATCCTACATGTCAGGCGAGTTTAGACTTTCATTGCATATTCACAATTTTGTCCACTGGATGGTTTATGTTCAGAGTCAAAAACATCAGCCGGTGGGCCTAATCTTGCTCACCACCAGCCTGAAATCTGGGATGCATTAAAATGTGGGTATTTTGCATAAATGTACTATAGATGTAACAATATAACTGTAAAGCTAAAATGCTTTAAAATTCCCAATAAAATGATTCTTCACAAAAACTGGCCTTCACCTCCTGTCTAATATCTGATATCTCCCATGAGCAGAGAGGAGTGTAAAGCGATACTGAGCTTAATTCTGCTGTTTCTGCATGAGACTGCAGACAGCTCCTGGTGCTCAAATCAAATCTCAGCCACTCTGACATGAATAAAAACTACTTCATTTAAATTAAGCCATGTCTTTCTTTTCCACAGGTATTCCACAGTTTCACTCAACCAAAGGCAGTGTAAAAAAAATCTGACAAGATTTAATTATTTCCAGACACCAACAGTTTTGTTGCATTTGCCTTATTTGACTGACTTTGACAACAGCAGTAACAAATCAATGTATTTTTGTGCATGCTGGTGAAGTGACACAGTGTCTTACCATGATGAGGAGAGTCCAGAAAATACCTGGGATCTGTAATCCTTGTATTAATTGGTTCAATCAAGCCAGTGATTCCTTCCTATAAGGAAGAAAGACAGAAACATCCCAACATTTCACAACATTCGGATTCGCACTGGGAGTGTCATAAGGTGATAGTTGTGCTCCATTGAGAGAATCACTATTATATAAGGAACCATGTATTCAGGGTGGTCAGGACTGTAGTGAGGGATAAACGCACACAAATGCCATTTACTTACTTTTTTAAATGCAAAATAACTTCACCCACCTTTTATGATGGTTAGCTTACTAGTCATTGTGTGATTTTTAAAGGCTAAAGTGAAATTCATCTCTGTTGTTTACTGGGCATCACATAATAGTTCACCTCTTGCCTGACACACCTGTCCTTAGCAGACAGTGTGGCCTCTGTGCTCGCAGGCCAATGACACTACAGCATGCGCTCACAGCACCCAGCATGGAAAATCAGTCAGTTTGTCCGACTTTCAGATTTGCAGACTTACAGACTTCTGCTTCTCATTCATGCAGTATATTGAATAGTATTTATCTTGTAATATATTAAGTTCCTGGAAATGTCACTTAAATTCTATTTAAATATCTTCCATCTGTTTTAATCTTATGCATATCCTTTATCTTTGCAGAATCACTATTTCAGAAAATCTCAGTGCATTCATACTGCTGAGACTTGCAGTTATGTTGGACAGAAAAGGTCACTCACCTTTGAGAGGATATCAGCAGCATAGATTAGGTTCTGCACAAAGATGGCTTCCATCTCCTTGGCAACTGCTGTTCTGTGTGAGCCCACAGGAATCCTCCCTGCCATCAAGTGGATCCTGATGAAATCACGGAAAATAGGTGAAAACCTGCATTTTATTTCAGAACAATATGGACTGCTTCACTATCACAAAACTCTGTTTTAGCTGATCGTTGCAACTATTATGGAAGACTTTCAGCAAAAACAACCTGTGTTTAAATACACAGAATGATGTGGATGAAGTCAGAGTGTAACTGGTAGAGAGTGCTGAAAAAACATGTATGCTGTCAGTGTTAGCAGCTCTGGAGGTGGAGGATGAGTGCTTCAGTACTGAGTCCACTGCTCTTTACTCATAATGTTGATCAACCGCCAACACCATTTTAATAAGTGGTGAAAATAAACTGCATTCTAGTGCTAAATGCTTGAGGAGATGAGAGGTGACATTCAGGTTTACTACATTCCTTGGGCCCAGACAACGGCTGTTCTACACTCTAGCAGAACAAAGTACAACATTTGAGGTGGCAATGGCTGCGCTTGAAAAGCACTCTGCCCCTTTAGCATGTGTTAGCATGTGGCACACATTCTGACAGCGGCTTCAAACACGGCCCAGTGTGTGGCAGCTTTGCACTGTGCTGTGTGGTTCTGGACACATGGAAAAGGAGCTGATACGAGATCATCTAATTTCTAATGCTTATCTCACCACTGTAAAAGCCAAGTTACTACTGGAGGAAAATCTCACACTGGATGAAGCCCTAACATTTGCATGCCAGCACGGTCCAGATCACACCAATAAACGCTGTTGATGTTCCAAACAAACGTTTTCAGGGGGAAAAGAGGAGCACGACTGTCTCAAGCACCATCACAATCAAGCAAATGGTAACCAGGAGCAATGCCACTGTTTCAGATGTGGATCTGATACACACTTGGCTGATGCTGAAGACTGCCCAGGTGCAAAACTGAAATGTAATAACTGCGTTACAAACTAATATCTTGCTGAGGTAAATGAGCCATGGATGAAGTGAGAGAAGTTGTAGTTCCAGAGTTAGCTGTGCTCTGTGTTGATGATGTTGAGCTTGTGGCAGCAGCTTTTTACAAGATTACCGGTTAAATCAACATGAACTGTTAGAGGGAAAAACCCAGGTCCTTGAGCTAATCGTAGATACTGGACCTTCTGTATCTATCCGACCAGAGACAATTTATAGACAGCATTCAGCAAACTGCCACTCACAGAACCTTAAGTGAAACTATTTACTTAGGCTTAAGGTGACTCTCCTGTCATTGGCTGTCAAACAGCAGCAGCTGCTATTGCAAATCAATGCAGCAAAGTTCCAGCCTCCTTCTACATGGTCAAAGCTGCGTCACCTCTACTCTGCCTGGATCTGATTAAGATCAGCATCAATGATGAGCTACACAGCAAAGTGAGCTACACCAAGGAGGTAAATGAAGAAGCATCCCCTTCCATCGCCCAACAATCCACCGTGTTCAGAATGTTGGCTCTGGACAGCTGCTTCAAGGAACGCTCAGGCTGAACTCCAGTGGACTTTTCCAGCAGATAAAAGCTTCACGAAGCTCAAAACAATTCTGCTGAAAAGTTCTGCACTCGCCATCTATGGCACTAAACTGCCAACATTCAACACTAGGGCTGTTAAAAATGGCCAAAAATGACATTTGATGATTCCTTGTAAAAAAAAAAACTACATGGGTTTGAACTGTAGGGATATCTAATTTTTTGCATTATGTCCATAAAAGGGCAAACCAATACAAAGAGATAGTACTTGTATAGGTACATTTATTTCAACAGAAACAATGATACGTCACGATACGATATGATATTGCGATATCCAAATTTTGCAATATATTTCAATATTCTACATAGTTCACTGAAAAATGTAAAAGGCATTATGCATCTTAAAATCCGAGTTGTATGTACATCAGATGATAGTGATAATTCATGGGACAAACTGAGTCAAAACAATGTAATTCAAATTATCCATACCATTTTATTGTAACTATACAAGTGCAAGTTACAACATATTTGCATGAACAACATGAGCTGAGCTAATATGTCGGGGTGGTGTCGTGCTAAATGAGTTTGCAAGTTTGTTGTGTTACCCAAATATCTAATGGGAGTGAAACAGTGTTTGCAAAGAGCGTACTCTTTGTCCAGCTCACTGTGTGTTTCTCCTTTCCTTTGGAATCCAAAGTACCTCCAAACATCTGCCTTAAAGTTCAAGGGCGTCTCTAGTGTAACATTACAAGCCATGCTTGCTTGTTTTGTTTTGGGTTTTTTTTGAGCCAGGGGAAAAAAGAGAAGAAGAAGGGTGCCTTGCAGTGAGGTAGCGGTACAGCGACACCCTGCAAAAGTCGTACTGGACTTACAACCCGTGTGAAATATGATTTATTAATGGAAAAATATCGATATTCATCCGAGAGCTGACAAACCAAAACACTGGCTCGTGAGAGTGCCCTGCACATTTGTCTCGAGTTTTGAGGTGATCTGCAACCTCACTGTTAGATGTCACTAATCCTGCTCACTGGACATTTAAAACTTTTCTACTCGTCACTGCCATTTACTAAATCCTGCCTGGGGCTATTGATTTGTGTATTTCACATAACTATATATATTTTGGATTTCTTCTGTTTATTTTCTATATGTATATATTTTAAAACGTCACAGCTGTCTTTTATTTCTCATGTAAAGCACACTGATTTAAGCTTGCCCGGCCTTTCCATTAGCATGCACACTCATCATTATTCTGATGCCTCACCTTTTGCAGCCCAAAGCTCTTGCATACTTCAAAGCCAAATCCAGACCCTGTCTGAACTCTCCTTCTCTTCCAGGAACAGCTCCAAGACCAAGATCACCTGCTTTCACATCTCCTGCAACACACACACACACACACACACACACACACACACACACACACACACACACACACACACACACACACACACACACACACCTTATCATTACACCACCACCCGCTAATTATTCCTATCATTTCTGAATCAGTAGTGTCTGGGTGAAATAAACAGCTGCAGACTGAACCTCGGTGTGAGGCCCATGCTGGTGTTTACCCGGCGGGGTGTTGATGAGGACCACCTCCACCCCTGTAGCCTCTCTGGCCCTCAGAAGCTCCTGCAGGTCGGTATCGTACAGCCAGGCTGCCTCCACAGCCCGAAAACCAGCCGAGGCAGCCGCGTATATTCGCTGACTGAAGTCTGGAAGCTCCGTGAACAGCCAGGAAATATTGGCACAGAACTTCAAGGGAGCCATGCTTGTCTAACTTCAGAAGCCAACGACCCTGCGTTCAGTGTGTATACTGAACTTTCACCATGCTAACAGTGTTAAGCTAGCCACAGTTAGCCAGCGGAAAACGGTCGGGTGAACTTCCATAACAAACTATAGCTGTGACTTGTCTTGATAAGAAACACCACAATTCTGTTAGTGTTATGGCAGATATAAAGCATGAAATATAACGAGATTACACTACAAACATTTGTATTAAAATGTTTAGCGGAAAAGCAAACATTAGTTAGTCACAGACTGAAAGCCAATACAAAGTAGCTCCTTCCTTTGATAACGTTATCTTAGCAATGCTGGGGAATTGAATTTTGAAAATAGTTGTGATTAATTGCACCCGCTTAGATTCTTTTGGCTTCACTCATTTTCGTAATTGCACTTTGCGTATCGTTATTTTATTTTGAAAGTATCAGCAGAATTAGCACATCTTACAGTGTCTAACCTGACCGTCAGGAGAGGTTTGTTTTTGTCACATGATTGATAGCATGCTTCCTGGCCTGTGAAATGCGCAGGCGCACAAAAGTTCTTCCCTTGTCACAACATTAGCGTTTTTTGTTTTTGTTTTTTTCTTTTTGTTATAAAAAGTGGTCTTTAAGTTTTGGGTTTTAATACCCCAGCCTGAAATGTTTTCCAAAAACCCTTTAATGTAACTGGAAATACATGAAAGAGTTGATCAGACATTGAATTTCTACTCATTTATTTCAGACAATGTGTGAATTTTATTAAGAGGAAAATTCTTACTAATGTGCAGAGTGATGTACCTTGTGGTTTATCTGTTGAAGTGTATATTTCCTACATGATTCAGTTTCTGTTCCACAATTCTAAATGTGCCAGGTAATAAACACAGTTTACTCATTTTAATGCAGAATTGCTAGTTTGTACTACCTATTGTTTTCTGTGATTCAGTACTCAAAACTGCATTTATCACAGCAGCGCTCTTTTTTGAAGACTATAACAAAATATAGTGATTCTATCTATTGCATCCTAACCAGTCTGTAATAAAGAATGAGGAGGATAAATGTGCATTAGGAACATACAGTATGTGACAAAATCATTAAAAACACAAACTGCATGTCAGTAACCTTCTCATGCATTTAATTAAAAAGTTAAAGTACATTTGTATCAAATCATACTATCCAATGTATTTATAATGCATTCTAACTGTTGCAGCTTCCAAAACAAACCTTTTAGCCGCTGAGAGTATGAGGTTGGGTTGTCAGGTTCCCAGATTTGTGACGCGCTAGAAGACTATGATGACAGATACGCTGAAATCCAAAGATGCTTTTGGTGCATTTATTAAGAACAAACAGCACAGAGCTATCACAGCGCAGCAAAGATGGATGAATGGAAGAAAATGAAAACCAGTGGATTAAACAGATAAAAAGTGATGAATGAATGAGTGAGTAGTGGTCAACAAAAATTACGGCTACTACCCAACCCTGACTCTCTCATCTGTGTCACAGGTGAGTGCACACCTTTATACGCACACTTCTGCATGTGCACACGCCTTCTCCCATGTGAACCACCACCTTTGCAACACACACACACACACACACACACACACACACACACACTCGCTCTCTCAAGCACACCGTGCTCCTCATCTTCAGTCACATGTCAGGTATTTGGGAAGCACAGCAACCATGACTGCATTTCTATCAAGGGCTGGTTTGGACATCCAGAGCTCATCATCTATCATGTAAAGAAAGTGTCATGCATGTTGCTTCCTTGACTCAAATTATTTGTTAACATTTTCAAGGGAAAATCCACAAAGAACAGTTTACTGGTTTATAATTACCTTTGGCTGTTCAGTCTGCATCAGCAAAACACAAAAAAGGCACTGACCAGTGAGGTCAAAATCATTTTAATAAGATACTTTATTCATAATTTTAACTCATACGTAAGGTTAAATAGTTTGACTCGATCTTATCTGTATGAACCAGGCTAATGTTCCACATGTGCTAGTACAATGGTAGTATGATGCATTCAGTGTTGTTGTTGTTGTAGCTTTTTAACAATTATAATTAATTACCACTGTGACGGCTCCTGCATGTCTGTGTGGTGTGACTAACCCTACATTTACACGTAGCAGGGTATTTTGGAAAACGGATATTTTGGCCCCTCCGTTTTCAAAAAATAACATCGTGCACACAACATCGTCTTCAAAAATGTTGTCGTTTGCATGAACCCGGATAAATACGCTGTCGAGTGCATCATAGTTATGCCAAACCTATGGGCGCGAGTGTAAACATAGGTCACTCACGTAAGTATTTTCAGTCACATGTTGTGACGTTTCTGAACTTAAAACGCTGTTTAACCCTGTTTACACACCAACACATAACCGGCGTTTTCAGAAATCTCCACTTTGGCCGGAGTTTTTAAAAATGATCTTTTCCGTGAAAAAAACTCTGTTTGCGTGTAAACAAGAGGCCAAACTTCCAGGACCAAGAGAACCTGATTTAGTTTACTAGTTAGTTTACTTTAGTTTACTTTACTGCACAACACCCATCACAACATCATATCCATGCAACCACATGAACACTACTGATATTACTGATTGAAACACATCCCATTTCGTTTGGATCATTGCTGGTTTGCAATAAAGCATGGACTTGCCAGCCTTTTACTGTCCTTTCCCTTCGTTTGTCATGGCCTAGAGCCAGGGTTGTGATACCACAAATTCATTTTGGTATGGAGCTACTGAATACTGCAAACAGTTAAGAAGACTGTCGTCCCCACTGGTATCTACAACTCATTTTTCAGCTTCAGATTAAACGAACCAGATACAACATTCCTGAGCTTCAGAGTGTATTTTGAATTTACAGAGCAAGGCTAGTTGTTTACCCTGCTTCCAGTCTTCATTCTAAGCTAGGCTAACCTATCCTGATTCCAGCTCTATAACACACAGACACGAGGTTGATTCAATCTTCTCATTACACTTTTGGAACAAATACATGTATTTTCCAAAATGTTGAACTATTCTGACAGAATTTCCCTTTTGCAGCAGTCCATAGAGATGCTGATTTGGGTGTGTCATATCTGCCTACAGTGTTCATCTTGTGTGTTATTGCTTTTGACACCCATTTCTTTCTGTCTGTCTGTCTGTCTGTCTGTCTGTCTGTCTGTCTGTCTGTCTGTCTGTCTGTCTGTCTGTACTGGTTAAATCCATCTGAAACGGCTTTTTAGCCACGCTAGAGGTATGGCTCTAGGATGGCCATGTCTATCTTTTGGTTAGTTGGTCCATCACTTTGGTCCAGACTGAAAGATCTCAGCACCATGAACTTTGGTACAAGTATACGTGGTCAGAGAATGAATCTTAATGATTCTGGTGATTCCACGAATAACCAGAAGGTCAACATTTTAACTTATTCCATGAAATATCTCTACACCTACTCATTGCTACCATGAGGTTGAGATTTGTGTGTTTTAGTGAAATTTAATTTTTCTGTTGGATGGATTATCATGAAATTAGGTTCAGAAACTCATATTTCCCTCAGGATGAATTGGTGATCCCATGACTTTTCATGCAGCAGAATCATCAGGTAAACATTTCAATGAACAAATAGCCTAAATGCAGAACTAATGATATTCCATCAGTCACATCTGTAGTTTGTGTTTAGTGCTATTATGCAAATGTTATGATGTCAACACTCTGGAGAACACGGTAAATATCAATCCATTGCATTCTGAAAATGCTAACATGTTGATAGTGTGGCTGTAGAATCATAGTCTATATATAAATAGATTTTTTTTGCTTGTTGACTTAACTTATTTACAGCCCATAATTATCTTGGGTTCACTGGATGACACAGCTTAAGAGTCCAGTGGCCATGCAAGCATAATGAGAAGCATTGCTTCTTCTTTCCTGGCCAACAGCAAGCAACTAATTGACCAAATCAGTTTGGTAGTGCCATTATTCAGTGCTCTGTTCTAATGAACTAAGTCTGACAGTAAATCACCGAGATCAGGGAGCATTTTACATCAGTAACTTCACAGTAGCAATATGGTATCCAACACAAATTACATGGCTTTGTATGTGCTCAGACATCAACCTGCTGAGGCCACCAGCAGGCCAGTCGGCATGGGAGGGCAGGACTTTGAAAAGCAGACCACCAACTCTCATATGTCTGAACACTAACAAGCCTACAATGTCTTGACAAACCCAGACATAGCATTATATTGATTTCTTTCTTCAGGCTGATGTTTTTACTGACAGCTACCAAAGGCTGATGGATGTCTCAGCTGCTGCAGGAGGAAAGGAGGACCATGCAGGTTACATGAGGGGAAACAATATTTTGTGTTTCAGGAGAGCTTTTGTTCTTTATGGCATTATTTTATTGTATTCTATAATCATATTTTCACTATGAAACAAGATGCCCTTAAAATACCCTTTTTGCTAAACCCCTCCTCCTACAGCAGCATACAACAGCATTTGTCTAATCATTGTTTAGTAAGAGTAACTAGGCACAGCAGGCCTGTCAGTCTCTGCATTTCTCTACATTAATGTGGTGTGAGGCTCGAAGGAGAGTGATACTCAGTATCTCAAGAGTTTGGAGGGTGGCGTCTATTTTGTTGTCTTTTAAAAACCTAAAACACAAGAGCAAACATGTAAAGAATAGATTAAACTGTCTCTGTCTGCTTCAATGTGAGAGGCAAACGTTAGCATGTCTGGCTAACTAGCTTAGTAATTTAATTTACGACTCTTTTACAGAGATCTCATTTTAAAATGTGGTCACATAGAAATGCCAGCTGACAGACAGACTTCTGAGCTGAACACAGTCACATTAGCATTAACTTATATTAAGTAAGTACACTTTTAAATTCTGCTAGCGAGAGTCATCATTTAGCTGACAAAATCCATTGTCATCAGCTAGAAATGAGAAGCTGCGTTTTGTTTACATCTGTGAGAAATTGAAGAAGCAGTGTTACAAATATTACTGTGATTGTTGGTAAATCTGCATGGCTTAGCAAAGGGTTGATCATTCTTTAATTTGCCCATGGAAACATATCAGCACCTTTGACTAGATTAAAGTGTTTGATATGATGGCCAGAGATCCCTTAGTTTGGCCAATAATTTGAAAGTGTAAAAACTTAACCCCTAATTTCAAAAGTCCTGACTTTTCCCTTAATTTACACATTATATTTGAAGCCTTTGACAAATCCGTCAATTGTCACCTCTCAAAAGGCCAAAATGAAAGCACTAAATGGTAAATGGATTGTATGTATATGGCAATTTTCTGACGACCACTCAAAATGCTTTTTACAACACAAGTCTGCATTCCCCCATTCACACACACATTTGTACAATGGTGGCCACCTGCCCATTATGAACATAAAACATTCACACACACTCACACAATGATGGCACAGCATTGGGAGCAATTTGTTGTTCAGTATCTTGCCCAAGCATACATGTAGGCTGCCAAGGCCAGCAATCAAACCACGACCGTCTGATAAATGGATGACCTTACTACCTACTGACCCACGGGCACCCTTACATATATAAAAAAACAACCCTTAATTGACAACTTGAGTAGATTTGAGGTTTTTTAATCCATAAATGACACTCCCCTTAATTAACAATTAAATATGTTAAGGGATTAATAGTTTAATTCTTAATTCTTAAGAAACAAAACATTGTCAATTTACCCCTGAAAACACAAAAAACTATTTTTGTCATATTACCGTATTTAGGAAATTGATGTAATTGAGTCAGTTGTAGGGTTAAAATCCTATTACACTGTGAAGAAAACATATTACAATCCATTGTGTAATTCATTATGTCCCCTGTTAAAATCCAATTAAAAAAACACTTGAAGGTCAATAATTAGGGGACTGAGTTTCAGTGGGTGTGAAATGTGATCACAAATAAATAAAATAATTACATTTTGATGTTTTTTGTATGTTGTTAAAAAAAAAAAAAAAAAAGACAAATGACTTAGGAATATTAAGTGTGCACAGACTATGTAGGTGTGTCCAAGCACACCTGCTGTTTTGGTTCATGTATGTACTGCTGTGCAAAGTGCTAAAGGGCTATCAGTGTGTGGTGTGTGGTGTGGTGATTAACAAATACTCACTTAGTCAGTCACATCCCTGGTTTCACAGCTCTGAAGCAGTTGAGCCAAAGACAGTGGCACATGACAACATCTTAACAAATGCAGCTTCTTCAAGAAATCATATTGTTGCCTGGATGGTGCAGAGCAACAATATGTGAACACACAGGAATACAAATCTGTTGCCACAGTTAATTAGTACAAGGATGATAAAAATAAATAATGTACATGAGCATTGATGACTGCATCAGTCCAGTGCCATTTCAGTTTTAAATCTCATGTCATAATTGGCCATAGTGTATGACAGCAGCATCTGCACTGTGATGCATGTCAAGAATAAAATATGAATCACTACTTTTACCCAAAGAACGGTGACCCAATCTCACAGTGACGTCTACATCAGTCCATCAGTCCCAGGTTGTAGATGGCTGCTGAGTGGTCTGGTGAAACTCATCTTATGGCCACAGATGAGCTTCAGACCAGCAAAATCCAGGCCCTTAGTGTTGGGGAACGGAACGGTGGTTAACCAGTGGCACTCCAATTCCATCTCAGAGCCTGAGATGGAATTGGAGCCTGTCAGAGTATCTTTATTGATACCTTCCCTTTTCAGGTACGAAATTAGTGTTAATGCTCTCAAACTTATATATTTATATAAACTTATATATATATATTTGCTAAGTTGTTTTGTGTGTGTTTTGTTGAGGTGCGGCCGAAATGTTAGGTGTTTTAGAAGCATTATTTCGATGTTCAGTATCTTAATTGGTTCACTGTTAAGCAGCTAACTAAACTCTATTCCTCCAGTGGCTGACAGGGAGCGGCATGAGTCTAGCATAGATGCAATACACAACGTGTGCATCTTAAACATGTTTAGAGTAAAAGAGACACATGCAGAATATGAGGTTATGAATGTACATGTGTAGTTGACTTTTACTGTCTTTGTCTGTGTTTAATAAATTCTTATGCATTTGTGTGTTAATTGCTAAAATAATTGTTTATGATGAGAAACAACAAATACAACAAATAGAAGAGACACATCACAATTAGCCTGGGCATTCCACGCATTGTTGTACATATTTTTTATTATTTATTTAATATATTTCATGTTTGATCATGTGAGTTTGTTTATTGATTAATGGACAATTTTCTTAAATAAATACCTGTAAAAGAAAAGAAAAAGAGTATATTTAAGTTGACTGAAATTAAGAGAAAATGTATGTTTGTTTTGAAATATTGTATATTGAAAGAAATTTTGTACCTATGCAAATAATTTTGGAAATAACTCATTCTCAATGAAGTTGCCAGAGAGGAAGCATTGTGTCAAAGCATCCTTATTGATAACTTCCTTTTTTAGGGTGTAACACATGCAATTGTCCCATGGATCCTGTGGTCCTTATTCGTGTACGATATCCCAATATCAACAGTTGAGGGCTTTGAGTGGAAGATCTGCCATTACCTCCACAGGTGGCTGAGGCTTCCCATGCGTCTAAGCTGTACAGGTCTCTAAAGGCAGAAGAACAAGCTCATACTTCGATTTAGCAGTGTGACGGAGGGTCACATGGACAAAAGAGGTGCTGCAGTTTAAACAGTCTAGGGAACCCAAAGTATCTGGTGCTGATACTGAAGTCAAGTCATGAAGGAAGTGGAATGCCCAAGCTGTGGTGGAGCAGGTCAAATTCTGACTTTGACACAGAATGATTGTGAGCCAGGTGGTGTATGAACGGGCCATGTTAGGCCGCAACCCAACAACGAGCTGTAACAAAGCTAGCAACAGGAGTAGAGCCAGATAGCACTTGGTACAAAAGAAGTGATAGTAAGTGTGGAGGAGCTGCACATCATACGAACTGTAGGGGAGTGTCAACAAGGAGCTTGAATGTAATGGGACCAACCACTAGACAGAAGGATATCTTGGTCCAAGCTATGGTGAGCTGAACCTCAACATATCAGGTTCCTTGTCAAGTCAGTCTTTGACGGGCTCCCAACTCCATCAAACCTCTTCTTTGCTTGGAGACTCGTGCTTGCTCCCTGTGTTCTCAGGCTGGGACATTAGAATTGCTTTCAACACCATCAGGCCAGCCATCCTGAGAAACAAGCTGGAGCGTCCGGGGGTGGACCAACACCTCACATGCTGGATAGTGGACTACCTCTCCACCCGCCCACAGTATGTGAGGACACGGGCCCCCCAGGGTACGGTGCTGGCACCGTTCCTCTTCACCCTCTATACGGCTGACTTTTCCCACCTGTCACCCAACTGCCACCTGCAGAAGTTCTCTGATGACTCTGCCATTGTCGGCCTCATCACAGATGGGGATAATAGGTCATACAGAGGACTTATCCAGGATTTTGTGGACTGGTGCCAGCAGAACCACCTACTGATTAATGCTGGAAAAGCCAAGGAGCTGGTTGTGGACTTCTGTCGGCACCTGTACTCTCCCCCATCACCAGTGAACATCCAGGGAAGGGACATTGAGATGGTGACATCTTATAAGTACCTGGGTGTTCATCTGAACAACAAACTGGACTGGACTCATAACACCACTGCACTTTATAAAAAAGGACAGAGCAGACTCTATCTGCTCAGGAGGCTGAGGTCTTTTGGGGTGCGGGGGGCACTCCTGATCTTGAAGACCTTCTATGACTCTGTTGTGGCCTCTGCCTTGTTCTATGGAGTAGTCTGCTGGGGGAGCAGCATCACAGCAGCTGACAGGAAGAGGCTGGACAAACTCATCAGAAAGGCCAGCTCTGTCCTGGGATGCCCTCTGGAACAGGTGGAGGAGGTGGGGGAGAGGAGGATGACAGCCAAGCTGTCCTCCATGACAGACAATGACTCCCACCCCCTCCAACACACACTCACTGCACTGAGGAGCTCCATCAGTGACAGGATGCTCCATCCAAAGTGTGTGAAGGAGCGGTATCGCAGGTCATTCCTTCCTGCAGCCGTCAGACTGTACAACAGATACTGCTCCAAGTAATGTGATAATTATATGTAAATCATCTGTAAATTACCTGTGGAGGACAGTAAGTTATGTTAGGGGTGAATAGAGGAGTCGTCAGACTTAAACATGCAAAATTACTGTTCATTTCCTCTCTCCAAATGTCAATCACATTTGGTTCTTTTATTCATGACCACTATTGTTCCCTATCCTTAACGAGGTGTTTATTATTATCAACATGATGACAAAGGCCCCTTAACCTTAACAAAGTAATCATTTCAACCCAAACAATAATGTTAACTTAAACCAAGCCAAATCATGTTTGTACCCTAATGAAACCTTAGCAATATTGTTTTCACATCATAAAACAAATGTACTTTTCAACAGGTATTTGTGACAGTTTGTAACAGGTGATGTTGTCCTGCCAATGTGGAAGATGACTTCTTGTCCACAACCCACTACTGAATTGGAATGGTATTTGAGATAATGTATATCTGTGGTAGTGTATATACAGCACGCACACAGGGATTTTGCATTTACAGCGAATATTTCTTGTAAATATTCAATGTGGCAATATTTGGCCTCCAGTTGAAACTGTCATTAGAGGCAGATTTCCATTTGAAATGTGGTACTAAACTGTCAGGTGAGATGTTTTAGGTTGCCACTTCCAGGTGTCCAGAGTCACTGCTGGCGTCATTATCTCTGAGCAAACAGCCCTGCTGACTTAGTCTAATGTATGCAAATGCTAACATTGTTGCACCTCTGACAACAGCTGATAATGATGGTTTTAGCTGCTGTTGTATCATTTACACTGGCATCCCCTGGCTGTGAAAGAACCCTGTGAATTCACTGCACTCCAAGGCAGAATCTTACGGAAGCGCATTGCATTCACTGGATAAAAAAAATAATTAGACACCTTATCTTGTAATTACGAGAAAAAGATCTTGTAATTGGGTGATTCTTCAATTTGGGGCACTTTTGACCTTTGGAATTTTGAAAAAATAATTTTCTCTAATCACTATTTTTCAATTTTAGGCAAGGCAAGGCAAATTTATTTGTAGCACAATTCATACACCAGGCAATTCAAAGTGCTTTACAGAAGCATAAAAAATACATTAAAATCATACATTTCAATGAAAGAAAGAACGGACGAACGAGAATAAAAAACATTTAAAGGAAAATTAAAAACAGAAGCCAGTAAAAGACAATAATTTAGCATTAAAATTAAAAATATTGAGCAGATATATTTACTTTAAGCAAAAGCTTTAGCAAACAATAGTGTTTTCAACCCTGATTTAAATGAGCTGACAGTTGGTGCAGACCTCAGGTGTGCAGGGAGAATGTTCCACAGGTGAAGAGCATAATAACTGAAAGCTGCTTCACTTTGTTTGGTTCTGATTCTGGGAACACACAATAGACCTGTCCCTGATGACCTGAGAGGTCTGGATACTTCATATGGAGTTAATCCAGAATATATTTTGGTCCTAGACCATTGAATGCTTTGTAGACCAACAGTAAGATTTTAAAGTCTATTCTTTGACTCACTGGAAGCCAATGTAGTGATCTGAGGACTGGTGTGATATGGTCCATTTTTCTGGCGTTTGTAAGGACTCGTGCAGCAGCATTTTGAATCAGTTGTAGTTGCCTAATTGATTTTTTTTAGGCCAGTAAAGACTCTATTGCAATAGTCCAACCTACTGAAAATGAATTCATGAACAAGTTTTTCCACGTCTTCTTTGGACAAACATCTCTTAATTCTGGTTATATTTTTCAGGTGGTAGTAGGCTGATTTGGTAATCAGCTTTAAATGGTTGTTAAATTTCAGGTCTGAATCAATAATTACACCAAGATTTCTGGCTTTAGGCACTGATCATTGACCTTTCATTTTTGGGGCCAAATACAATCACTTCTGTCTTATCTGCATTGAGCTGAAGAAAATTCTGGCACATCCACTCATTGATTTGATGAATACACTCATTCAGTGAAAGTAAGGGACTGCAGTCATGTGATGACACAGAAATATTGTGTCATCACATGACTGTTGTGTATCATCTGCGTAAGTATGATAAGAAATATTATGATGCTCCATAATCTACATGTAGATATTGAAAAGAAGTTGTCCGAGAATGGACCCTTGTGGCACCCCACACATTATATTTTTTCGTTCAGACACATGCTCACCAATTGACACAAAGTAGTCTCTATCTTGTAAATAGGATTTGAACCAGTGTAGTACAGTGCCAGTAAGTCCCACCCACTTTTCCAGTCTGTCAAGAAGTATGTCATGATCAGCTGTATCAAAGGCAGCACTGAGATCTAATAATACTAAGACTGAGGTTTTGGAAGCATCATTATTCAGATGTATGTCATTTAAAACTTTGATAAGTACAGTCTCAGTGCTGTGGTGTGGACGAAATCCAGATTGAAATGCATTAAAAAGATTGTTCTGTATCATGAAAGCATGCATTTGTTGAAAAACAACCCTTTCAATCATTTTTCCTAGAAAGGGAAGATTTGATATTGGTCTGTAGTTACTTATTACTGAAGCATCCAGATTATTTTTTTTAGGAGAGGTTTTATTACTGTAGTTTTCAAGGCCTGGGGAAACTGACCGGACTGAAGAGAATTATTTATTATCTGCAACACATCTGGAGCTATGCAATTAAAAACATTTTTTAAAAGTTTGTTGGCAGAGTATCAAGGCAGCATGTTGTGGATTTTAACTGAATGCTAGATTAACTGGAGAACAAGAAGGCACAGATGGACTTAACATTTTGCCTGAGCTGAAGCTGTGCACTGTTTGTCTTATCCTTAAAATTTTATCCATAAAAAAGGCTGCAAAATCATTGCATGACTTGTTGTCGTTCAGGAAGGACTGATGCTGTGGGGTTTGTCAGTCTATCCATGACAATAAACAAAGTCCGGGCATGATTACAGTTTCTGTTGATAATCTCTGAGAAGAATGCTTGCCTTGCCTTCTTTAGTTCATGGTTATAGGTGTGGAGACTGTTTTTGTAAATCTCATAATGAACCTGGAGTTTGGTTTTTCGCCACCTGCGCTCTGCCTGTCTGCAGACTCTTTTCTGGACTTTGACCAGTGTGGTGTTTCTCCAAGGTGCCTTTTTCCTTATTGATTTTGTATATGTTTGACTTGGGCTGTAAATATTTAAGTTGCCCAGAATTGACTGCCACCGCTATGATGAAACACATCTGGTTGTAATCGCAGCCACCAAGGCAGCTGCGGCTGATTCGGCGTTGCATGAGCCGGGTAAGACTTGTTTGTTTGGTATTTTGGATTTTTGTATTATTTAGTGTTTTCTTTTGGTTCAGATGTATGACGAACGTGGACTTTGTGCCGCGCGATTGTTTGTTATAGACGCCTGCTTGATGATCGCTCCCGGAGTATATATCACATTCATGAGTTTAGACAACGCATTCCTTGGAGAGTGCAGCGAGGTACGCGTTGTGTGTGAATTGTTATAATGTTATCATGATGTGGATATTTTTGATGCACTGTGAAATATTTATCTTAAATGTTTATTTCTATGCATGTTTTTAAAACAGTTTCACGGTGCTGTACGGAGTTCAAGATGATTATTAAAAGACCTTACACATCAGTCGACTCTCACAAACCGTCAATCCAAGGGCTGCTACAAATAGTCATAACTTTGGAACTGAAACTATTTACAAGGTCATCAGTTGAAGCTGAGGGCAGTGTTGGTGATGGTGTGAAAGACTGAGTGAAGACTGCACAGGTGTTATCATTAATATTAATATTAATATAACGCTTTTTGATTATCGCTGTGCCACTTTTGTTAAGTGTAGCAGGTGTTGCCATTTGAAATGACACACAGTAATGATCAGAAAGAGCAACATCCATCACCACAACCTCAGAGATATTAAGTCCTTTGGAGATAACCAAATCTAATATATGCCCTTTGTTATATGTTGAATGTGTTACGTGTTGAGGTCAAAATGATCCAGAATGTTTAAAAGTTCTTTAGTACATCCATCTTTGAGATTATCAACATGAATGTTGAAGTCACCCACTAACAAAACACAGTCAAAATCAATACAAACAACAGACATTAGATTGGCAAACTCATCAGAAAACTTTGCATTGTAGAAGTTTGTAGAAGGTTACGAAGACTGAAGACTTTGATTGAATGGCAACATATTCAAAAGATTCAAACTGACCATAAGAGACTCTCTTGCATTGAATGCTATCATTAAACAAAATGCATTATGCATTCTTACTTCACTTATGAAACTGAAGTTCGGAGGGGCTGACTCATTGAGAACTGCTGCATTGTTATCTTGTCCTAACCAAGTTTCAGTTAAAAACATAAAATCAAGCTTGTGCTTGATGATAAAGTCATTGATTAAGAATGATTTGCCTGCCAAAGACCTAACATTTAAAAGAACTAACTTAAGTTTGCTAAAAAGTCCAACATCCCCATGTTTTAGAACATACTGTGGCTGACATAGAATACATGTTAAATTCGATGATGTGATGTTTCTGGAGAGATGGACCGATCTTCTCCTCTTACCTATTGAGACATGAATCAATGAATCTTCCGGCACAATGGGCCCTTTCCTTGGAAAAGTCAGGCATAACATTTGCCTTAAAAGCTGGACCCACAACACATCAGTTACCAACACAAATAGGTGACTGTGCTGGGCTCTTACTAGGGGACTGGAGTAGGTTCAGATCAAGCTGTGGAGGGGGTGGTGGTGGTGCCCGTTGGCACTGTGGTGGTGGAGGGCCACAGGGTGGTTGTAGGGGGCGGAGTGGAATTTGGGGGGACAGGATCCCAGATGGGCGAGGAGTAAGCCTGATACCAGCGCTGACAAGTTTGTTTATTTGGTCAGTAAACTCCAGCAGGGGGGAGGAGGGTGATGGGATACCTAGTGAGGATGATGAGCTAGATGGAGTTTGGGCAGTTGGAGATGGTGACCTAGGTGGAGTTTTAGTGGTTGGAGTCAGTGAATCCTCACGAGCAGTGGCCCCTAGTGGAGGACATGAGGCATCCGCTTTTTTGCTCTGGCATCCCTCATGGTTGGAGCATACAGGCGGGGGGAAGAGTTGGTTCTCCCTCATGTTTTGGTGTCTGCTGTACATTCTTCCTACATCTTTAATAGCAGAATCACCAACAACCAGAGTCTCAGGACCAGTTAGTAGCTGTCCTTGTAGCTTTCTAGTTTCTGACTTCCTGTCAGGCCTTACCCTTGTCTGTGGGTCTGAGAAGTTGTCCAGGGTTTCATTTGGAGATCCAGGGTCCTGCAGTAGTGGAGCAAACCAATTTTGTAACTGCACACTAGTTTGGGAGCTTTGTTGCTCATCTTCCCTTTAGCATTTATCCACGGCTGTGTTTTACTCTGCATATGTGTTGAGGAGGATGATAACGCAGGCCAGCCTGTCGCATCACAGATCTCTGGGCGCTGGGTTCTACCTGTTGGACGTCTCCCCATATCAACTGATTTAATCTTGGGCTTTGCCCCGAGAGCATTCCAGGGAGGACTAATACTGGTAGATTTATTGCCCAGTACACAGCCCTTTAGTTTCGTGGGAGCGGTATCACAGCTAATTAGCTGGATGTTAGCATTCTCCAGTCCGCTGTTTTGAGTCAGCGGCAAAGTGCTGTCATTTCCACAAGGTCCGTTCACTTCTGCATATATTTCCAGATGCTGGACTTTAGTTTCCAACACTGCAACCTGCTGCAGAAGTTTGTAGAGGTCATCTGTGGAGAAAAGAGGCATCTTGGTGCTAGGTAGCTTTAGTTGCCAGCAGGCGTTTTCTGTTGGTAGGCAGAAGCAGGCTTTTTCTGTCAGTAGGCCAGAGCAGAGTGTATCCATGAAACATCAGAGGTCGCAAAGGTCATCCACAACTTTTAAATATTTGTCCATAAAATATGTCTTTAGATGTCCAATTCAGCCAAAAATTAAAACTTTCAAGTTTAAGGAAAATTAAAATAAATACAAAAAAACAAGATGGGAAATCACGAGCCAAGACAGAAACCAGCTACCAGAGGAGGAGGAGTAGATAAACCTTTTCAAAGGTTTATCAATTGGTCTGGAACAAAGATCTTAGCATAGCTTTGATTGTACTTCATAATAATTTTGATATTATGATGCTTCTTTCAAAGTTGTCACAGAAAATGTCATTGCCATCACAAAAACAAAACACTGATTTTAACACAAAATGATTTGACAAGCAAAGTACATTTAAAGTACAAAATACATTTTAACAACAAAATTCCCAACAATTAAATATTGCGTACTAATCAGAATATTTGGATTGTAATGTATATTTTTTCAGAAAATGCTAATTTAGACTTTTAAACATTACCACAATAATGGAGGTAAAACCCAAGTTAACAAAAAAGCAACATTTACCATCAAAAAATGTATTGTGACGGTAATGACAACCTGTTTTGGTAATGACATGAAAATTAACACTGGTGTTTATTTGTTGTTTTTTTTACAACAAACAATAGAGAAAGAAAATACTGTTTTTTAGAAACAACACCTTTTGAACACTTAACCTTCCATTAAAATTAATCTCTTGATAAACTACTACAGCATTGCCTATGTGATAATATCTTCTTTGGGCTGGCTGGCTCGTTTCTGACGTTAAAAAAGAGTTGGAATGCTCAGCTCAAATGCCCCATATGATGGGTGCCAATCCAAAAATGACAAAATTCAAAATTCATTCATTTCATTCATGCACAGCAACAGTGGCGTGACTCATGACTCATGAGAACTGTAAGAAATATCAGGTGAAGCTTCAAGGGGCACTTAATTCTCACGTTCTTCCTGACCTAAAGGGGATATGAGAGGTGTGTTTCCAGCGATATGACTTTGCATCTTCTCTCTGTTCTTATCACTAGCCCTTTTGTTTCTTTGGTTAAAGCTGCAGTAGGCAGATCGAGAAGAGCAGACTTAGCCTGAAAATTTGAACCAACACAAGTTCCATATCGCTCCCCCTCCCTCTCCGCTGCACTCATGCCCAGCCTCCAAGCCCCTCCTCCCTGCGGCGTCTGTGTGACAACCAGTAACATTAGCCTTAGCATCAGAAACAAGCTAACTCTGCCCAGCCGCTACATCACAGTCGCTAACATACCGTATGTGCTGCGGAGTGTTACTGTAACAATCACCATATCAGCTTTATGTTTATTTGTTGTCTTGGCCGTATATGCTGTTGTTGGCAGTGGCGGTATGGGCAGCTCCTCCTTTGCGGGTGGCTGTTGCTCCACCATAGCTTTCACTAGCCTCCTGATGCTGCTCACAGAGCTGTTTGACTGAGTGGCAGCTGGCAGCATCAGCAGAGAGAGGGGGCGGTTTGCAGCGTGTGTGTGAGTAGTGATTGACAGATGTCAGACACTCCCTCAGACGCTCCGCTGGCTCTGATTGGTTGTGTTGTGTCGGGCGTGGTGGATTCTTACAAATTGCAGTAGGAGCAGTAGGTGGGACCAATGGAGCTGTTTTTTGTCACAGATTACATGTTTCAGGTACTGCTGTCTGAGCACAGGGACAGTTTTAGCAAATATGACAAAAAATTACTTTTTACTTTTACACAAGCTACCTACTGCAGCTTTAACTTTCCACTGTCGTCTCCTGCATCTTTGGTCCCGCTTTGATAATTGTGATATGGCTTTCAATTTTCCTGTCTCTCCAATTACCATCACTGATTGTCATTACCATCACAGTTACTTGTGTGATGGTAATGACACGTGATGGTAATGACAATTGTCATTCTTTGCAGCAAATGTTGGCTAAATTTTAGACTTACTAAGCAATTAGCTAGCATAAAATGTACACTGAATATATGTAAATAAAGTGAAATTTCCTGTTAATTAATTAAAATACTCAAATAGTAACTTGTTTGGTAATGACGCCTAATAAACATACTCTCAGATCAGGATGTATAAAACATCAAATTACTTACATATGTGGCCATCAAAAAATCTGGCTTCTGCCTCATGTCTGGCAATGTTCCTCTGGAGCATCTAATTTGCATGCAGCAATCTAAATAACTGTTTGTTAACACTTTATTGCTCTCTAAAATGTTGAGTGTGATGGTAATGACAGATGATGTATGAGGGACAGCGATATTTAACTATAAATAAATTGCAAATTGAAAGAATATAAACTATATCAATTTCAAAAATCTTTTTCAGTTGTTATGAGGAAATGCAAAGTAAAGTTTTAATGAATTTAGCACTTTTTATTGCTTTATTATAGAGGGGATATCAAAAAGTCTGGGTTGGGGACAAGCCTAAAACAGTGAAATTCTTGCACATTTGAATTTTCAACACACTGAAAAAGTATTAAAATGTCATCATTGAGACACAGTTATTTTTTTCATAGCTACTACAACCTAACCTTAACAAATGCAGTAAATGTTTTTTCTAAAAAACGTTGTTTTTTTTTTTCTTTTCTTGAAAATCTACCCTGGGGACAGAAAAAATCCCTTAATTGAAGAATCACCCAATTACGAGATCCTGATCTCGAAGTTATGAGATAAGGAAAGGTGCCACATCGGCCACTGCTTCACTCAGAACCACTGACTGCACATCCACGAAGAGGTAAATTCATGTCTATGAGTAAATTAAAAACTTGGTTTATTTACGACTGTGGCTTTATTACGTTTTGCCATGTGATGTTGTTACCCTGGCAACAGAAAAGCTGACATGGCTGACATGCATGATTGAGTTGAGCTAGCATACAGGTAGCGTAGCTAACAAGGAGACTGACTGACCGTCATCGCTGATGAAGCAACAAAACATATGTATTTCCAGGAAACCGAGGAAATGGCAGAGCAATTGTCGCATGACAATAGTTTATGGGATTTTCTTCAAGAGCGAGGTGTTGCAGAGGAAAACAGTGACCGAATGCAACAAGACAAGGTAAGGTTAATTCCACCTTTCATGGCAAGAACCTAGATATTAGCGTTATTAACGTTATTAGCCATTAACAAGTTCTTAGGACAAATTTGAATTATGAGCTGACAAAGTCTGTGGACTAAAAGTCTCTGTATTACTCTTTGTAACCTTTAAGAAGAGGTGAAGATGTTGAATATGGAGAGAGAAGATTTGGAATTCAAGAAAAAAAAAAAAAGGCTTTACTGAACATCTGAAATTCTCCTGTATGATTACAAAGGCTTCTATAGCCTACAAGTATTGACAAAATGAAGAACTTATTTGGTATATAATAGGGCTGCACAATTCAAGCAAAGATATTTCTAATTGCAATTATTTTGACTGATTTTCCAAATGTAATATGACTTGTAAAATTAAATTGAAATATGTATTATTGAAGTATATGTGTATGGGTCTGATGTGAGTTTACAGGGATCTGTACCAAACAGATCACTGTCATATATGTCAAATATGATTTTAGATCAGACCATCTCTGTCCTGGAACAGGAGAGAATGAGGAGAGGAAGAGGTAGGAGGAGAGAAGCAGAGGAGGAGGTGTAGGAGGAAGTTAAGATGGAGAGGAGGAGGAGGGGAGGAGGTTAAGAAGCAGAGGAGGAGGCATAGGAGGAGAGGAGGAGGTGTAGGAGGAGAGGATGAGGTTGGCCATGACATCACTGCAGAATCACAATGTTGCAATTGACTGCAAAGAGTGCAAAAAAAAACAAGCCATGATCGTTCTAAAAAAGGATTGTTCAATTGCTCCTGCAGGAAGAGAGCGACATCCAGCACGTCAGACTGGGCTTTCCGTCTGAACAATCCTAACGACTTGAGATGCCTGCTCAGTGTTGACATACTAATATGAATACCATCCTCATTTTTAAGAGACATCGGTATTTCCCAGTGTCTCAAACTGAGAAGGTAGTAATAGCAGATTAGCTGTGATAGTGCCATCATTGCCAATGAGAGAGGATTTACAGATGTTTTGCGATCTAGTTCTTTCGGTCATGATCCAGCCCTGATGACCATAGGTGAGAGTCGGAACGAAGATTGACCGGTAGAGAACTTTGCTTTCTGGCTCAGCTCTCTTTTCGTCACAATGGTGCGGTAGAGCAAATGCAATACCGCCCCCACTGCTCCGATTTTCCGACCAATCTCACGTTCCATTGTCCCCTCACTTGTGAACAAGACCCTGAGGTACTTGAACTCCTTCATTTGGGGCAAGGACTCATTCCCTACCCGGAGTAGGCAATCCATGGTTTCCTGCTGAGAACCATGGCCCCAGATTTAGAGGTGCTGATCCTGATCCCAGGCGCTTCACACTTGGCTGTGAACCGATCCAGTGAGTGCCGGAGGTCACAGACTGATGATGCCAACAGGACCACATCATCTGCAAAAAGCAGTGATGAGACCCTCAGCACACCGAACTGCAGACCCTCCTCGCCCCGACTACACCTTGATTGATGACAAGGCACAGCTCTGACGGAGGCCAACCCCCACCGGAGTCCGACTTACTGCCGAGTACCCAAACACAGCTCTTGCTTTGGGCACATAAAGATCGGACGGCTCCCTCACCCCATATGCCTGCAGCACCTTTCACAATATCTTCCGGGGGACCCAGTCATATGCCTACTCCAAGTCCGCAAAACACATGTAGACCCGATGGATATTCCCAGGCCCCCTCCAGGATCCTTGCGAGAGAGCTGGTCCATTATTCCATGGCCAGGACGGAATCCGCATTGTTCCTCTTCAATCTGAGGTTCGACTATTGGCTGAACCCTCCTTTCCAACACCTTGGAGTAGACTTTACCATGGAGGCTGAGTAGTGTGATGCCCCTGTAATTGGCACACACAAAGGGGACCACCACCCCAATTTGCCACTCCCTAGGCGCTGTCCAAGACTTCCACACTATGGAGACGTGTCATCCAAGACAGCCCCTCAACGCCCAGAGCCTTCAGCATTTCTGGACCGATCTCATCATTCCCCGGGGCTTTGGCACTGCGGAGTTATTTAACTACCTCAGTGACTTCCACCAGGGTAATTGATGGCGATCCCTAGGGATGGGAATCAAGAACCGGTTCTTTTTGAGAACCGGATCCCAGTAGCTCAATCCCTTGGAATCGTTTGCCTGCCTGGTTAACGATTCTGCTTATCGATTCTGCCTGTCTTGCACATGTGCGATAACGTCACGCACGCTGCATTGTTTTGGTTTAGAATATAGCCGATCTGGCGTCAAGGCAGAAACGCTTCAAAGTATGGCTATAATTCACACGAAAAGATGACACCAGGGCCACTTGCAACACGTGCAAAGTTTCCATTTCTTCAAAGGGGGGGGAAATACCTCCAACATGTTAAAACATTTGTCCACACAGCATGCAATTCATTTGCAGAAATGTCACGTGTTTGATACGCTACTTAGCGACGCTTGTGAATCTAGCAGTAGAGCAAACACCAGGGCGTCATCTGTTATTAGTGCCGAAGGTAATGTTGAACTCTTACAAGGCGTGTCTGTTGTGTTAAGGTTAGCGCCATTTCACTGTGTAAACTGCTTTCGCCATATGAATCATCTCGATGTCCTTCCATCAAATTTAGATGACAATGACTGCCAGAGTCAGGCTGGCTCAGAGACCAGCTCTCACACTGGCTCAGAGGCTGCAGCGGACACCGGCAGGTCTCGTGCACCTCTATCCACTCCTTTCACTGAGGCAGGGAAGAGTAAAATGACTGAGACGAGGAAAAAGGAATGTCACAGAGCAGTCACCAGATTTGTGGTGAAAGGTTTACACCCTTTTGCCACTGTAGATGCCCCTGAATTTCGGTAGGTTCATTCGTTGCATTTTATCTGGCATATCTCACTGCATGAAAAGTCACATTTCCGTCAATTTCCGTCACTGTAAATTGCCGTGGAAGTTCTCCCTCAGCCACTGTGACCATGAGGTGTTAAAATGCAAATGTAAATGCTGCAAAGCTATACAAATGCAAATTGGGATTTTGTGTGTGTGTGTGTGTGTGTGTGTGTTCTGTGCCTACAGAATACAAAGATTTTTTTTTTTCATGAGGATTTAAAAGTGTGTTTAAATAATTTTATAGGCTACATACAGGATAAGTGTCCTGACTCTCAGAGGTCTTTAATTTTCCACTTAAATTGCTAAATCAAAATTGTGAAAATTAAAGCATCTACAGTTCTTGGACACTGGTCACAATTTTTCGCATTTTGCCACCACAACACCAGATGAACAATGCTTGTGTGATTAGCTTGCAAAATTCCAGCAGAGTAAGTCCACTGATAGTAGGAATAAAAAGGGAATACACCGAAGTAACTTTTCTTTTTTTTTATTTTCGATGATGTCACTTTAGAAAATCAATTTAGAAAATCAAAGTACCGAACAAAATCACAGCATGTTTTTCATTTACGCAACAAAAATGGTCTCACGAGAAATTCCGAGAGCGCGACCTCGCATATGATTGGACGCCTCCTCTGACGCAATGGATTGATTGTTGTGATTGTGGATGTTCAGTGGATTGTCGCGGCTGCTAACGCAGCTGATCGCGCAGTTGGCGAGGAGAATGACCGTGATAAAAGCCAGACTGCTCGCTCTGGAGGAGCAGCCCCGACCGAACTGCAGCTGCGGAGACGAAGAGACGGGTGCCTAAATTACGTAAGTAACGTTAGCATTTAGTACCACATTGTGCAGTTTTTAGGGCGCCAAACCTTTATTATTCTTATTGCACTACGTTCCGAACATTTGGTAATCGTTCATGTTACATTTAACATTACAATGTATTTTGTATGTTAAAGGAAAAGGTGCAACGTCTGCACAATAGTGACGGACACGACAGGCGATATGAACCTGAGCAGGGGTAAGTTAATAAAATACACAGGAAATATTCTGCAGAATATAAGTAAACGTAAACGTTGCATGACCTGTACTTTTTGTGTTTTACAGACTAAACTCGCCCCACAACGAAACGGTGACGTCATATTTGATGGCGACTTTAACTGGGAGTCCAGACATGGATGGTGTGGACAGCAGTCTTTTAAACCCTTTCTGTTGTTTCTTGTTGCTGTTTTTACTGAAGCCTGTCTTAATTATTTCAAACCAATATATATTTTCTTCCAGCAGCCTGTAAGACATATTTTGAGATGGTGTGGAGGAGCTTCAGGTATGCCCAGCCAGCTCTTTCAGTTCAGGCAGCAACTGTGAAGATTTCAGCTCGCAGCAGACAAAGAAGGAAGCGGGTAAGAGTCGCATGAATGCCGCTTTATTTTCACAACAATGTAAAAATGGGCTGAATTTTATTTATTATCTGCATTGTTTTTGACAAACATGCTCACATATGTTATCATGTGTTATTGTTTCTTAGCAGTACTAATATTATATTAATACCTGTATTTACAGCTGCTGCAAGCAAGAAGGAGTGTCCTAGCTCTCCAAACTCTGCCAGACACTGCAAGATCGGCTGGAGAGCGACCCAAAGTATGTGGCGACACACCGCAAGAGGCTTTGCATCGAGTCCCCTTCAAAGCGACAGGCGCCAACTCAGTATGACCCAGAGGCAGCAAAGAAGCATTTCCAAAGGCCTTAGACTCTTTTTCATGCACCATAGACCAGCGGCATGGCCCAACCCAGAGACTCTTATCAGTGAACCCCTCTGCACATTTCCTTGCTTTTTTTCCCCAGTAGTCACTGAATTTCCTTGGTTGATCCTTGTTAATGTGTGTGTCACGATTTCATTAAAGACTTTTTTTCAAAATGTTTCTGTCAACTGTGTTCTTTGTGTTCTACTGTGTGGTAGTGTAGAAGGTGGATCGCCAAATAAATCAATGAATCATCAATCAAATAAAATATATATGTCATTTATATTTTATATATACATGTGCATACTGTATATGTTATATTTTCTGTACAGAGATGAAAATATAAAAGACAGTTACCACAAACAAACCCATTTGTACTCTTTTCTTTCCTCACCCAATGAGAATCGATAAGAGAATCGATAAGGAATCGGATCGATAAGCAAAACTGATAATGGAATCAGAATCGTTAAATTCTTCTCAATTCCCATCCCTAACAATCCCCCATCAGCTTCCAGCTCTGCCTCTACAATAGAGTATCGGTCTGATGCAGGAGTTACTCAAAGTGCTCCTTCCACCACCCGACTACAAGCTCTGTAGAGGTCAACAGTGTTCCATCCTTACTGTACACAGCTTGGATGGTTCCCCATTTACCCCTCCTGAGGTCCTGGACGGTTTTCCAGAAACACCTTGGTGCCGACCGAAAGTCCTTCTCCAGGGCCGCTCCAAACTCCTCCCACACCCGCTGCTTTGCCTCCCCTACGGTGGAAGCTGCTGCCCGTCGGCAGAGTCCTCAGAGATAACATATCCCGGAAGTACTCCTTCTTCAGTCGGACGGCTTCCCTGACCACCGGTGTCCACCACGGTGTGGAGGCACCCAAGACCTTTAGACCACAGCTCTCCGCCACAGCTTCAGCAATGGAAGCTTTGAAGCTCTGCCAGAGGTATGAGTTGAAGATCTCTCGGACAGGGGCCTCCTCCAGATGTTCCCAGTTCACCCGCACCACACGCTTGGGTTTACCAGGTCTGTCTGAAGTCATCCCCCACCCTTGGACCCAACTCACCACAAGATGGTGATCAGTTGACAACTCCGCCCCTCTCTTCACCCAAGTGTCCAAAACATGCGGCCTCAGGTCAGATGATACGATAACGAAATCGATCATCGACCTTCGACTTAGGGCCCTCTGGTACCACATACACTTATGAGCATTCCTTATGTTCAAACATGGTGTTCATTATGGACAGTCCATGACTAGCACAGAAGTCCAATAACAAACAACCACTCGGGTTCAGATCAGGGGGGCCATTCCTCCCAATCACGCCTCTGCAGGTATCTCCATTGTTGCCCATGTGTGCGTTGAAGTCCCCAGAAGGACTATGGAGTCCCCTACCAGAGCCCCATGCAGGGCTCCACTCAGGGTCTCCAAGAAGGCCAAATACTCTGAAAAGCCCCCCGTAACCTGAAGGCGTAGAGAGGTGACCCTCTTGTCCACCCCCCAAAGTAGTGGCACTCAGCCGAGGATTTGTGAGTATCCCCACACCCGCCCGGCGCCTCACACCTTGGGCGACTCCAGAGAAGAAAAGAGTCGAACCCCTATCTAGGAGAATGGTTCCAGAGCTGACGGTGTGCGTAGAGGTGAGCCTCACCAGATCCAACTGGTAGCGCTCCATCTCACACACAAGCTCCAGCTCCTTTCCCCACAGGAAGGTGATGTTCCACGTCCCCAGAGCCAGCTTCTGCCACCCAGGTCTGGTCCTGGTCCTGGTCCCATATGGCAGCGCACCCGACCCCAGCAGTTTCTCCTGCAGGTGGTGGGCCCACAGGATGAAGATGAGGGTGCCATGTAATCTTTTCGGGCTGTGCCCGGCTGGGCTCCGTGGCAAGCCCAACCACCAGGTGCTGACTGATGGGTCCTCCGTCCAGGCCTTGCTCCAGACAGGGGCCCCGGGCTTCCTCTGGGCCAGGTATCACCTCTTCTTTGCCGTTCTTTCATGGGGTCTGTATGAACCATTCTTAGTCTGGACCCTCGCCTGAGACCAATCTGCCATGGGAGACCCTACCAGGAGCACTAGGCTCTAGACAACATAGCCCTCAGGTTCTCTGGGACACACAAACCTCTCCACCACGATAAGGTGATGGTTCCTGGAGAGGTCGTACTAAAATATTGATTTTTTTTTTCAAGCACAGTGCAAAAACTCTAAAAAGCTATCAATGTGCTGAAATGCTGAAAATAACATTTTAAGTGTAATTTACTAAATAAAAGAAGTCCTGTAGAGCTTAGGGGTCATCACTACAAGCATCCAGCTTGATTAATTGTTATTACAGTATTTGGTGCAGCATTTGTTTCATTTCCAACATTTATTTCCAACTTGTCTTATTGGATTGTTGTATTATATTATGCTATTTGTTTTGCTTACAAAATGTTTGTGAAATGTCTTAATTTTTATGCCTTCCATAATGAAAATGAAGGCATAGTGTATTATAACAGAGCTTTGTGTCTTGTGTCCACAAAGTCAAAATGAGGGTAAGTGTTTAGAATAATATTTGGTCTTGATAATGGAAAATGTGGTCTCAAAATATATTTCTGTTGTTTTTTCCTCATCTCTCTTTATTTGTCTTTTTGTTTGTTCACACTCAACCTCCACCCATCCCTCATGTATCAGCAAATCCCAAGAAAACACTGCTAAGAGGAAGTTAACCACCATTCTTAAATATAGTCAAAGTGAAATATAAATATCCTGACAGAAGCAGGTTATGCTGTAAAGTAAAACAGCAAGCGCCTCTGGAGGCTCTGCACTGCACGACCCAAGGGGATTAGTATTCTGCCAGCACACTATAAATGCTGTCATACACTGAGTATAGCAAGAGGGAGGAGTCATATTAGATTTCACAGAAAGCATAGAAATGTCTGTATGAGAAACAGCTTGTCTTTGACCCTCCACAAATCTGATCATCTGAAAGCTGACTTCTTGTTTGTTCACTCTCATGTGTATTCCACTAATAGAAACCAATAGAAACCAAAATAATGTATTTGGAAATCTGAGTGTAAATAAAACCTTGGTGACAATCTACCTTCTGTTTGAAAAAATTACACAAAACACTTTGGTTTGCACAGGAGGATCCAGGAGTATTCATTTGGCTGTTGTTTTGCATGTTATATGAGTTTTGGCTATAATAAGTTTATAATTGTCTGTTCACAAAAGTATTGAAACTTGTGCCTTAATATTCCAAAAAAGTTCGGAAAAGAGAATGTGATAATTTGTTAATCCTTTCGAAATACAATGTATTTAATGTAGTGCTGTCAAAAATATTGCGGTAACGCATTAATGCAAATCAATTTTAAGGGCGTCATTTTTTTTATCGCGAGATTAACGATCTTTGTGACCTAGTGTGACCTTAGTTTTTTATAAGCTGTGGCCACTGCTAGTAACATTAGAAAAACTACAGGATCCGATTGTAAACTGGAAACAAAACAATAGGCACGCCCCACGCACGTGTTTGGTCTTGCCTGCTGGAATAGAGTGGCTACCGGTTTGTGTGGATGTCAAGCGCAAAATGCCGAAATGGATGCGAACAAGATTCTGAATGGAAAGTTTAGTTTCAAAAAGTTGTCAGATGGGTCGACTGAGAAGACCAAAGTTATCTGTGTGTATTGTTGGTGTGAACTGAGTTCTCACTGTAGCACATCCAGTCTGAAATGGCACCTAATGGCCAAACACATGGCGAAATGCAAATTCTCCGCCGCCTCCTTGTCAAAACCAGGCGACAATGGATGGCGCCTTCTCTTTTTAAAAAAAAAAAAAAAAAAAAAAAAAAGAGGCTCAAGACCCACCTTTTTAATCAGGCTTTCAGTTGATTTGTTTGAGTTTTCTTATTCATTTAATCAGGCTTCTTACAAAGTTCCGTCATTCCTCCCCTTCATCAGAATTAAAGGAAACTCTGTGTGTATGTTTGTTCAGGAGACAGAGTGAAACGTCTCCAGAGAGTTTAATCAGGGTGGTTCAAATTAAGTTATGCTCAAATATGTGATAGGCAACACTCACACCAATCAATATGATACTTTAGATTTTGGTTAATACCTGCCCCAAGAAGATGCACAGCTAAATTGATCAAATTTTGTCTGCTATGTTTTGAGGTACACTGTTTTTTTGTTTTTGTTTTTTTTTGTAGTTGTGGTGCCCCCTATTGGTTGGGCTCAATATGCCTCTGTAGGTCTATTTCCAAACACAGCCTGAAGATTTGAATGATGATGACTGGACAAATTGCTAATGAGTTCTAGCCATTTTCCTGCTAAGTCCCAACCTTGCAATTTGTTTTGGTTGATGGCCATGTTTTTCAACTGATCTTGCTCATTTATGATAGAAATGTGTATTTCCTGCAATGCTGTATACCCATTTTCGTGTTGATACAGTCAAAATTGAACAGGTAGAAGAGTCACTGTACTGTTTTTCAGTTTATGCTAGTTAGAAAACAATCTATCACATTGAGCTGGACAAGTGTTTCTGATTTCAAGTTCATTCGACTAAGCATGTGAGGGGAGTGGCCTTTCCTAAACACAGGATGTATACAGAATTATTTAGAAAAGTAACAGAAAATATAAAGGAATAAAAATAAAAATATAACTAAGTAAAAATAAATATATAGTTATATAATATGTCTTATAATGTATAATATAATGTATAATACATCCTGAAGCGGTCCTTGTGACAGCGAAGCTGGAGCAGTCTGTTGGAGAAGGAGCTCCACTGTCTGTCCACGAAGTGGTGAAGAGGATGTTCAGGGTTATCCATGATGGATAACAGTCTGCCCAGTGTCCTCCTCTCCACCACATCCTCAAAAGTGTCTAGTTTGCAGCCAATAATGGTGCCGACCTTCCTGATCAGTTTGTTCAGTCTGTTGGTGTCGCTCTGATCGTGCTCCCCCAGCACACTGCAGCAAAGAAGAGTGCACTGGCAACAACAGACTGGTAAAAGATCTCCAACATCTTGCTGCACACGTTGAATGATCTGAGCCTCCTCAGGAAATAGAGTCTGCTCATCCCCTTCTAATACACAGCGTTGACATCAGTTTTCCAGTTCAGTCTGTTGTCGAGGTGCACTCCAAGGTATCTGTAGTGGTTGTGTGGTCATCCTGTTATTTCTGAAATCAATTACCATTTCCTTGGTCTTGGCCATGTTAAGCAGCAGGTGATCTCTACCAGACCATTCCACAAAATCTTCCATCACTGCCCTGTATTCCTCCTCTCATCCATTCTTTATATACCCCACCACTGCTGAGTTGTCCGAAAACTTCTGTAGATGGCATGATTTGTACTGAAAGTCTGAGGTGTACAAGGTGAAGAGAAAGGGAGACAGAACAGTCCCATGTGGTGCTCCTATACTACTTTCCACAGTCTCAGACAAAACGTTGCCCAGTCTGACAAACTCTGGTCTGTCTGTAAGGTAGTCAGTAATTCAGGAGATTGTGCGCGCATCAACTCCCATCACTCCCAGCTTCTCACCCAGGAGCAGCAGCTGGATGGTATTAAATGCACTGGAGAAATCAAAGAAAGTGATCCTCACAGTGCTGCCGGAACAGGAACCACGCAGGATGTGTTCCACAGCACCAGGACTCTCTGCACGCTGAGGCTCAGGTTGAAGAGGTGTCTCCGGATCACAGACAGCCAGCTGGCACAAATCCTCAGGACTCTGGAACTAATGCCATCAGGGCTAGCAGCCTTGCCCAGGTGCAACATCCCCAGCTGTCTTCTTACCTGGCCCACAGTCAGGCAGGGGATGGTGCTAGTGGTGGATGGTGGGGGATCACGGAGTTGAGTCCAAGGGAGGGATCACCGGGGAGGGTTGAGGGTTGGAGGGAGAAATCTTGGGCAGGGGGGGGTTGTGGAGGCCGTTGTGGATAGTGGAGAGGTGTGAAGGGGCGGGGGACTGTAGGGCCACTCCTGGTTGTGAGCTAAACCTGTTGAAAAAGTGGTTTAGCCCATTGGCCTTCTCAAGGCTGCCGGCTGCTGGTCTGTCTCTTGCCTTGAGCCCCTTGATCCCCCTTGATCATTAGCCTCCTGAATCCACCTCCTTACTGTTCTCGTGGACACAGGCTGCCTCTGGACAAGAGGGATATATCGAGATGTTAACAACACCAGGCTGTGATCAGCTCTGCCAAGGGAGGGACTAGTGGGGGAAGGGCAGTGGCACTGTATGCATCCTTTGCATTAGCATGCAGTCCAGTGTGGCGTTGTCTCTGGTGGGACAGTTGATAACTGGTTGAAAATTGGCAGAGTTTTGTCCAAAGTATTGTGGTGAAAGTCTCCAGAAATGACTACAACGCATTTGGTTGCTGCGTTTGTAGCTCTGCTATGGTGGAGTGGATGATGTCACTGCTTCCCCGTCCGCCTTCGGAGGGATGTAAACAGTGATCACGATGGCGCACGTCAACTCCCGAGGCAAATAATAAGGCTGCATCCCCACAGCTAGCAGCTCAATATCCGGGCTACAGAAACATTCCTTAATGGTAACATGTCCGGGATTACACCACTTCTCATTCACAAACAGCGCAATCCCTCCTCCCTTCCTCTTAAAAGCCACATCTCTGTCTGCCCGCACACAGCTGATGCCGGGTACCTCCACGTTCTGGTTCGGGATGTCTGAATGCAACCACGACTCCGTGAAGGCCATTAGGCTGGTATTCCAATGGTATTCCCATTGAGTCCTGACCAGCACAACGAGCTCGTCCATCTTATTTGCTAAGGACCTCACGTTCCCTGTGATGATCACTGGAATGGATGGTCTGTATCTCCATGTCTTCACCCTCCTTTTGGCTCTGGCTCTGCAGCCCCGACGCCATCTCTTCAGCTTGTCCGGGACTACAATCCTCTCTCCGGGCAGCAGCGTGGGTTCACATAACGCGATTAGCTGCTTGCGTGTGTAGACAATGCCCCCACTCCCAACTGTATGGACCTCCCTTACAAAGAGTGTAAAAAGTAACAGAAGGGCCACAAAAAAGTTGTAAAACTGCGCGCAAACGTCGCGACACAGTTGCCATAAACGCAGTAGGAATGAAAGAGACGGAAAAAAACACACTAAATTAATAAAAAACAAATAAAAACTATGGAGCTACTACAACAGGCTGTCATCTAGCACAGTGCCATCCTGCAGCACCACCATCTGGCTGATTGTTTTCATATTTCTTGGGAAAGATTTTTATTTTCATTTCCAGTTACTGCTGCGGGTTTCATGATTCTGGCTCATTCCAGCTGACATCAAGTGGCAATTGCCATTTCTTGAACCCCAGTGACAGTGATGGTGAAAGCTAGTGTAAAATATTTTGTTATCTGCAGTGAGATAACATATGTGAAAGTGACAAGTGCAAGGATTAGATAGGATTAGCTGACACATGTGCAACCAATATGACAATATCACAGTGGAAGTGGAATGTAATGTGCAGTGTAGTCCTGTTTGTTAACAGTTCAGCTTTTTGCAGGACAACTTCTTCTGTGTCTGCTTGAGGAAGTTTTTATGGGTCTCAGTATTTTGCCTGGGAGCAGAAGATCAAAGAGTCTGTGATCATGGTGGGAAGGGTTGGAGACAATCTTGTCTGCACATTTCTTGGCCCTGGTGGTGTGCAGTCAATCAATGGGGGTCAGTTTGCAGCAGATGATGTTTTAGGGTGAATGAATGATGCACTGCAGCCTCTGAATGCTCTGTTTGTTTGCTGCACTGTACCACACAGTGATGAATGATGTGAGGATGGGCTCAGTGCTGGAACTGGATAAACACTGCCTGTTGATCCTGGAGTCTATTGTCATCTCTCATACTGGCTTGATGTTGGGGATGTTGTGTGTTTCTGTAACAAAACAATAAAAATAAGGCCAGCCCTAAAAAAAAAAAAAATAAATAAAAAAAATTGAAAGATTGTAGGATTACAGAAAAGGAATAATTTAAAAACACTGTACTGTGCACTTTACTAGAATGATATTTCCCTGCAGCACAAAGCGAAGCCTGTCGAGATCATAAGACATCATTTGTGCCCATAGATGAGGAGCAATGCTGGGCATACACAGAGACAGCTCTCTGTGTTCATGTCAGTGGGGTTTCATTTTCAAGATAGCTCTATAATGGTAAGTATATGTGTTATTGCCTGGTAAAGGCCTTTGGGAAGGTTGGCAAAATGGCCCTATTATTAGCTCTCAGGATGCTGTTCAGGAAACTCATTTCAAGTGCTGACAGTCTTCTTTCTCATGCAATATTTGCAAGCATGTACATGTACACTTTTCAGCTTTCTTTCAAGAACACCATGCTTCACATTCATACTATTATACACTATCCTTAGAACTGCCCAGTGTGACCACCTATTTCTTCTGCTTCTGTGTTGCAGAAGGAGTAGGTCAGGGCTGGATGGGAGGATCAATAAAATATGGGACTTTAATATCACAGTAACATTTCACTTCCTGCTACCCCTTACAGTCAACATTGTTTTCCACCAATGAAGATGATCGTAAGCCTGTGACCTTAACAAGATAGCAACTTAAACTACAATATTTCCCTTGAACAAGTAGTTATATTAACCTAAACTGTGATCTTTCACTAAGCCTAAAGAAGCTGTTTTTGTACATAAACCTGGCCAAACTTTAACCGGAGTTGTGTAACACAAGAAAACATTTGAATTTTTGCTGCTAAATGTGATTGAGACATCATTCTTTTTTATCATTTATAGCTGTGCTTACATGTATTGAAAGAAATAATTAGACTAAATGCTAGTCACATTCAAATTCAAGAAAATGCTTAAAGTGATCAGAGTGTTGAATGCTTTTTAAGTTTGCCTTAAGGGTGCTGTCCTCAGATAACACTTTTGTGGTGGAATATGGTGTCATGAACTTTGCAGCTTCTATGGATCAAGTGGGAATTTACAGGTTGAGCCTTCTGCTTACCAAACTGCAGTATGATATATTTAATTCAGTTATACATACTGTCATGGGGATGCTCGGTGCCCTATAGTAATATCGCCAAACATTACATGTATTAACTGTCATGTCTTACCATAAGAATACATCTGGGCGCCACTAAGAGATGCTAGTTAATTCAGTGGTACTGTTTTGGTTTTGATTCTTTAATTTTTCATTGTAGTCTGTCTCTATGCAGTGTTTTCAGCCATACTGGGAGGCCTACTGTCATTGGCGTTGTTTAGCATTCCCTCTGGCATTGATGACATGAGATGTAACCATTTACACATAATATAATTCATCTAAAAACATTAAATATGGAAGCTGAGACAGTTTATAGTTTAACACGTTTAATGAATTATTTGCATGTTAACGCTTACGCCCTTGTGATTTTGTCTTCTCCTACACTTAGTAGTTCAGTCCCAGCTTGTGAAACTGAGGTGGAGGAGTCCATCTTCATTTATGGAGAGGGGTGGCAGTGGACTGTGCCAAGTGTTGTTGAAAGGAGGGGGTCCAAATAGATTAGTGTATATATGTATTCTTTTATGCATTTTTCTATATTTTTTTTTACAACCTGTCAATAGTCCTGGTTTCTGCACAATAAATTACCATGTGGGGATACTACAGCCTGTATCAGCCTGTGCCTTCCTCTTCTTACCACTCCCCATCCGAACACATACATTGCACTTTTTATGTTCTCATAGGAGTGAGATGACTGCATATCAGTTCAAGTGATCAGCTGTTTTTCTGTGAGCAAAGTGCTTGACATAATGATATCTAAGAGCAGTATTTTAAATAAAGCAATGAGACTCTCATTTTTCCAGTTTAAATTCTTAAAGTTTTATGATTCAGAGGAATGACTTGCAACACTGGGTTTCTCTATGAGTCTTAGTTTCTTTTAAGAATTGAAGAGCTTTTGATCCCCGAACAGCAGATAGGCTTTAAGACAGGAATGATAAAACGAGAAGCATTTCACAGGGAGGACACAGTGTGTGCAAAGTTTTGAAGCTGTAATCTGTGAGCCAAGTCACTGGACAGTTAATTTAGAGCTAAGGTCAACTGCAGGTTGAATATTCAATATTGTTCATGCTACTAGGAATACTTGAGAAAGATGAGTAAAGGCTTATAATGGAATATTCTGATTAATGATGTAATTAATGATTGGCATAAAAAACTTTGAAAATAATGGATTTGTATGTAGGAAGTTGTTAAAAAGATTTTCTACCACACTTTAGATTACAGCCCTCAATATACAGTGTATTGACTTCAGAGCTAGGGTGTGATTAACAGTATTAACAGTGTACCAGTACAGTATGTACCAAAACATATATGTAGGTACTGGGGCACAAGATGTGAAGTTATGAAATAAGGCATGGCCTATCGAGCTGTCGCTTTTTAGGCTTGGAATTTTAGGGGGTTACCTTGAGTGTTGCAATATTTGTTCATTCATTAAATATCTATCTATCTATCTATCTATCTATCTATCTATCTATCTATCTATCTATCTATCTATCTATCTATCTATCTATCTATCTGATTCTAAAGCATTTGTTCAACCTCTCAAAACCCCTCTGTTCATTCCTTCAAGGGTCACCTTAACTGATAATAATAATTATAATTAACTCGCCCTTTAAACTTAGAGTCCTTTTTCAGTCCATGAAATGGTAGCACTGAAACAGTCTTCAATCCAAAGCAATGATTGTCTCTTCATTAGGAATCCATTAATTTTCTTTAATTGAGAAATGAAATACCGACCAGCAAAACAAAACTGTATATATCGAGAGGTCTGTATAGAAAAATGTGGATATTAGTATTTTGTTAGCAGTTCTCAAGAAGGTCCAGGAGGTTGTGAAGCAGCAGCTGTTACGTCCTCTCCAGTAGCCACAGGACAACAGCAGCACTGAGTCTTCATCAAAAATACACCTCAAAGCTGGCAGGAAAACATCACACAAGCAGGCAGTTTGAGACTAGTGAGTGCAGAGAGTGGACAACTGGCACCTGAGTCTGCTTTTTAGCTCAACAATAAACTGCGCTCTAGGTTTAATACACAATACAAACTAAAACTGACTCTTTATTGAATGTAAGACACATATTACTTCCTAAAATAATGAGTAATCTAAAACAACATATTCCATTGGCAATTACCTTAAAACAGCGTTAACCATGTGAGTTTACATTCTGAACAGAAGTGACTTGTACAGACAGAATGCTCACCTAGCAAGAGATTATCTCACTACCAGGTGATTTGAGGCTAGTGAGTGCAGAAAGTGGGCACTGGCTCTCACAGGCTGCCATATCTCGAGCCTGTGATTTGTTAAGGTCCCAAGTCACCCCTGTACAGGAACTACTGGACCAGCTCTCCGTCTAAAGGGTCAGATTCTCAGTTCTACAGAGTTTTACCCTAATGAGAACTTGTTAAGCTGGTGGCAAGGAGACATGCCCAGCTTCGAACTACCTACATACCTGTCCTGCATCCTCTGATACTGCACCTGACTGAATAGTCCTTGTGTCAGGAACAAGCTATCAGCCACGCCTGTTAATGGCAGCTCTCCTCTAAATGATCTGGGCTCTTTAGTGGGGCAGATAACTGCAAATTACAGGAGAATCGTTCATTTGTGGAAACAAGCACCAAAATTGGTACACATGCTCCTTGGGGATTGCTCTTTAGATAAAATGCATTAGCCACCTAAAAATTCATGATGGCGGCCATTTTTCAAGATGGCCACCAATGATGCTGATTGAATATACAGTAATATTTCATTTACAGTAATATTGAATAGACTTATCCTATTATATCCATACATTTTCACTATGTAGAATCTGAATCTGGACCCTTGGACTTACTCACTGGCTTCCTTGTACCATATATCAGTCCCAGAATCCTAATATTCTGCTAAATTAGAGGTTCACTTTAGTATGTGTAGCATCTTCCTGTACAAGGCTTCCAAGCTGGACGTGACACAATGCAGTGTGTGTGTGTGTGTGTGTGTGTGTGTGTGTGTGGGGTGGTGGTGGTGGTGGGGGGGGTTAGGTCAACGGAGCGGATGTCAAAGCACAGACAGGGCACGCTGGTGGCACCGCTGCTGTGAAACTCAGCATGGGGTTCAGTATCAGCTGAATAATTTGTTTGGTGTAGCTAAATAATGACTTTAGTGTCCTTTTACCACCTTGCACAATGCACAATCATGCACAATAAAGTATGGGATACGACTAGGTTCCGGAATAAAAATATATGACCTACACCTAGCCCGATCGTTCATCCAGTATCATTTAAGTCCCGTGCGATCTGTACACCATCCGGGTAAGTCCATGAACGAGTCATGTTAGCCCCCTTACCCTTGGCTCGGCTCTCCCGCGCTGGCACACCCTGTCAATTCAGGCTCGGCTGGCTAACTAAACATCTATGTCAAACTACATGTAATCTACACTAGCTAACTGACGCAGGGCTTATTAGACAGCACTGATATATGGTACAAGGAAGCCAGTGAGTAAGTCCAAGGGTCCAAATTCGGATTCTACATAGTGAAAAATGTATGATTTGACACCAATATCATTCAAATAGGATAAGTCTATGCGATTTTATTGCAAAATGCAGTATTATTGTATATTCAATGGCGGCCATCTTGAAAAATGGCCGCCATCATGAATTTTTAGGTGGCTAACGGGTTTTTATCAAAAAAGTAATCCACAAGGAGTATGTGTGCCAATTTTGGTGCTTGTTTCCACAAATGAACGATTATTACAGTTATCTGCCACACTATTGGTATGGTGCTATGATAAAAGTTAGTGGCTAGGAATAATTATTTTAGGCTGGAGTGATCTTTAAGAACCTTTAAGATGTTAGTCACACAACCAACTGCATTTTGCTAGCTTCAGAGAACTATAAAAAGAAAGGATTGTCCAGCACTTATATTTTGTATTGTATTACATCACGCTTTTCTAGTCTGACAGCATCTGCATTCACCTATTCACACACACATTCATGATGTTGGGTGCTAGGCCACCTGCTCATTATGAGCTTTAACAATTCACACTCACACACAGATGGCACAGCATCGGGAGCAATTTGGGGTTCAGTATCTTACCCAAGGACACTTGGACATGTAGACTGCTGAGGCCAGGGATCGAACCACTAACCTACTGATAAGAGGATGACCCCTCTGCCTCCTGAGCCACAGCCAGCCCAAGCTGAGAAAGTCAACTTTAACAAAGAGCCTTTCACCAGAGTCCACAAAGACACAGAATTTTTTTTTGCCCTGTCCCACCACTAAAGCAGAGCCTAGCTACCATACTTCTATCCAATTCAACTTTCTTTGGCAAGCACAAGCCTCTATGGCCACTAAACCGGGGGCTTTTTCCCTGGAAGGCTATGACAACTCAAACGGTGGTTGCACCCAGAATTATGATGGGCCAGATTATGATGCAGAGAAAACATGTCTCAACTTCCCCTTCTCATGCTGAATGGCCCCATATCCTGCGATGGGCTGTTTGGAACACTGGACTGTAGTAGCCTATTGCCTATTTCAGTTTTATTGTTTATTGAGAATAGATTTGTTGGTTATACAATTGGTGTGTGTGTGAGCTTCAGGTGTGTGATCAGGTGAGTGGACAGGTAGGCATGGCCGAGTATGAAAAACTACTGGCAGAGCAGGTGAGTAGATGAGATGACACTGGCAGCAGGTAGGAGGCTGAGTGAATGTGACAAACGATGCTGTTATGTCTGTCACCTGTGTGAGTGCAGTTTACTTTAGAATCCAGATGTCAAGGCTTTCGTCATACCAAAGTCGCTGTGGTTTCATCTGCAACAGGAGAACCACTTGCATATTGTCCTCTATCTCTTCCTCTGTTTCTGCTGGCTACTCTACCTCCTTCACGTCTTTGGCCGCAAGGAAGGGAATTACACCATGGAAGTAATGGGACATGAATAACATTGGAGATGGTCAAGATGAGATCAAGATGGCGCCATGGACGGCTGCCTCGGTGTGTTGGTGCGCATTGTTTTGTTTTGTTTTGTTTTGTGTGTTAACTCTGGTTTTTGCAACGGTACCCGGAGCTCTTTCACCAGAGATGAGCTCATGAACATCATGGGAGCAACACCAGTGGATTTATTTCCTACTTTCCTACTCCCAACAGTAGAAATTTTGGACATTCTGGTCAAAGATGCGCTCACCTTTGCTCATACAGTGAAACGCCGGAGGAGAGGAAAACCGGCCAGTGCGCTCGTGTGTCTTTGCCAGCGCAGACTACGCACAGCGTTGCCGGGAGTATTTCTCTCTAACGTGCATTCACTGCCCAACAACGTGGAGGAACTGCGACTGCTGTTGGGTAGAAACAGGGACTTTTCATCATCTGCAGTTTTGTGCTTCATCGAGTCGTGGCTCTGTGGATTAATTCCGGACTCTGTGCTGCAGCTGGCTGGCTTCCAACTCCTCCGAGTGGACAGAGACACAGAACTTTCCAGCAAAACTAAAGGTGGAGGAATTTGTTTCTACATCAAGAGTGGTTAGTGCAACGACGTGACAGTGATCCAGCAACACTGTTCTCCTGACCTGGAATCTTTCACCATTAGCTGTAAGCCTTTTTATTCACCCTGTGAATTCGCCTCATTCATTCTGGCCGCAGGCCAACGCGCAGGACGCACAGCGTATGCTCACAGACCAGATGCTGTGTGTGGAGCAGACCAACCCGGACTCTTTAGTTATTGTCCTTGGCGACTTTAACAAAGGTAACCTCACAGGATGCTTATCCACAGTCGTGATGCTTATCACGGCCACTCTGACCATGTCATGGTCCACCTGATTCCTACGTACAGGCAGAAACTAAAGCTCTGCAAACCTGTAGTGAGGACATCAAAGAAGTGGACATTTAACCTCTGTACCATACCTACCAAACATGCAATAATAGGGAGAAAAAAATCTTCTGTTTTCTTTCGTGGAGACAGATACGCTCTTCAGCTTAAGTGTTTTGAGAATTTCAGTCTTTTCTGTTTAATTGTTGAAGACTTAAGAGTTGTGGCTGTATGCAAAATATCAACATCTATTACCCTGAAAATGTCTTTTCATCACTCTGCAGTGTGACGATGGCTGCTTATTACACTGTTCAAACACCAACTTTTTGACAGCCTACATGAAAGACATGTTGCTATCTGGGATTAAGCGACTTATTTTTCCAGCTCTGCTGTAGTAAGGGATGGAACATTTAGGCCTTTACAGCCTAATATTAAATTACTCTTCAGGGCAAAGCCTGAATGTCACAGTGGTTAATCAGGGGCATCATGCAAAAAAAAAAAAAAAAACTGAGGCACAACATTACAACTCAATGGCTGTATGATCATGGTGATGGAGAAGGGGTCACAATGTCCTACACTGTATATTGTCATGGACTCTGGTGGAGCCTCTTAGCCCCACCCTCCTGCTCACACCCCTCTGCTCATCCTCCACTCAGCCCTGCCAGCTTTTCCCGCCAGTGCTCTGCCCACACCCTCCTGCACTGCCCCTGCATTGACTGTCAGCCAATCTGTGACCAGCCTGCTCTGCCACCACACACCTGTTTCTCATCTGCTCATTTGCTCCTCAGTATTTATACCAGTCAGTGTTCCTTTGTTCTCTGCCAGATTGTTGTTAGTGTTCATGCCTGCTTCATATCCCGCCTGTTTTTCTGTTCTGCCCTTTTGGATTTTCGACCTGTGCCTGTTGCCTGCCGGCCCTGCACCTCTGCCTGATCAACCTGCCTTCCAGTTTTGACCCTTGCTACAAACGGTATTTTGCCCTGCCTAAAGAACGCACTAAACTTGCTGTTACTGCCATATATCTGTCTCTGGCTGGTGTCTCTGTGTGTGGATTCTCTCTTACCTCTGACAGTATATTGTCCAGTTGCTTGTGAATTAAAAGATAAGACTGGCTACATCAGAGGTGCCCAAACTTATTCCCTTAAAAGAACCAAAACTGAAGCTTAATGGTGGGCCACTGTCCAAAAGCTATAGAAATAGCTAGCTAATAGAAATTGTAGCGTTCAGATGCAAAATGTTTTTTTTTTTTCACTAGAACCTTGTGGCAGGCATAATATATGGCTTCATTTTTTTTTTTAAATGTCTGAAAAATCACTGATCACTATAATTTTTAGTAAACATTACTCAAACAGAAGGAAATAGTGTGTTTATGAGGCATTATTTTCCGCAGGTATAACATTAGACTAATGTAAGTAGTGGGGGGCCCTGAATCTGGAGACCAGGAATGGGCAAAAGAACGGAACCTGTTTTTCAACAGATTTGATTCTTCTACCCCTGTTCCTCCCCCGACCCCCCCCCCCCACCTGAGCCCGGACTTCACGCCATGGCAGTAGGATTCTGTTAGGATCCTGCTTACCTGTTCTCTCCTAGTGTGTCTCCTTGCCCCTTTTCCTAGTGTTTGTTGTCTGTGCTCCCCTGTCTGTGCAGCTGGGCATTTCCCCACACCCAGTCAGCTCCGCCCTTCAGGAGCTCACCTGAGAGGCATTGTTCCTGATTGGCACAGTATTTAAGGAGAGAGCCCTCGCTTACCTGTGCCGGATTATTCCTCTTCATTCCATGACGGTGTCTGGTTGTTCTAGCGTTAGTACTATGTCTCTTTTCCTCCACTCCTCCAGAGTTCAGCTAATGTTCCATTGTCTAGTATTGCCACTTATAGTGTGCCCTTTTGTTTCAGTGCCTACCTGCCGGTTCCACGTGTACCTTGCCTTCATACCCGCCTCGTCGGAGCTTCTTTTGTTATTTACACTCCTTTTGAGTGCACCTTTAGTTTGTTGTTATCCGCTTGTACAAGTGCGCTTTCTGTTGGTCTTTATTGTAATAAATCATTGTTTCTAGTAAGCCCTGTGTCTGAGTCTGCATCCTTGGGTCCAAACAAATTTTGCGGCAAAAGCCTAACAGAGTCTTTGACATTTACATTTCTATAATCTGTACAAATGTACATATACATAGTTGTTTTTTCCCCGGTGTGGGATCAATAAAGACTTATCTTAATTTATCTTATCTTAATTAGTAAGTAGAATGTTTACCATATTCATCAACTTAGTTTGGCGTCTTAACATACTAATGTTGATTAGCACTAAGCACAATCCTGCTGAAAGGGCAAAAGTTGCACTAACTGACTTGCAGTCATAAAGAGAGCTTGTGGATGATGCTATGGCAGTCTGAATTGTATTAATCACCCTCTGTGATAGCCCAGCACGTTTCATTCCCATTCCTTTCAAGTTAAACGGAAATGCCTATCCAAGACACACCCAAAGTCAGCTGAAAGCTGTTCTTGAACCATTTGGAGTACATGCATGGTTTTGGTTTCTTTTGAAATGTAGCACTCTGAAGTTTTATCCCCGGCAGTCAGAATCACTTTAAGAGCTACTGGCACTGAGTAATAGTGTTAAGCTTTCGCTTTGAAAATTTGACTGGACTCAATAATGCAGACCAGCAGGCAGAATGAGAGTAAAAAAAGGAAACAATTTATTAACAGACACTTCAACTAAAGGCGAACTCTTGGTGAGCCGTTCAAATAAAACGCTGGGAGTAGAGGCAGAGCAGGACGCTGAGGCTGGACGTGGCAAGCAGACACTGTAAGAAAAAAAAAAAAACACACAGGAAAGTCCTAAAGCCAAAAAGGCAAAACACTAGCACTGTCCAGGGGAACTAAGTAAGGTCCAACTATCACAGACTATCAAAGACTTACTCACATAGAGAAAACGCTTGACACAGGAGGAACCAGGATGAACTGGTCCCCAGTGGTGAAGAAAGCCAGGCTGTTCTGATAAGCCTGATGTGCAGCAGGAGTGCAGGTGACTAGGCAGGAGACAAAAGAAAATGGGGAGACCCCAGCCTCAGACAGGTGAGGGGACAGACAGATAGACAAATAGCACAAAGGGAAAGGGGAAAAGGAAAACACCAGGGACAGACATGTGAGCAGATCCTAACAAATAGATGTATTTAATAGAACAGTCTGAAGCAGAAGGGTTTGTATTTTCTGCCTGAATATCCATCCATCCATTATCTATACCGCCTATCCCTTTCGGGGTTGCGGGGGGCTGGAGCCTATCCCAGCTACAATGGGCGAGAGGCGGGGTACACCCTGAACCGGTCGCCAGCCGATTGCAGGGCCACATGCAAACAACCATTCACACTCACACTCACACCTACGGACAATTTAGAGTCATCAATTAACCTAATGAGCATGTTTTTGGTCTGTGGGAGGAAGCCGGAGTACCCGGAGAGAACCCACGCATGCACGGGAAGAACATGCAAACTTCACACAGAAAGGCCCCGCCTGACCTGGGGATCGAACCGGCAACCTTCGTGCTGTGAGGCACGCGCACTACCTGCTGCGCCACCGTGCAGCCCCTGCCTGAATATATATATATATATATATATTTTTTTTTTTTTTTACAAAGAAATGCCTGCAGATGACTGTATTTGGGCCTTATTAGCTGGAAAACACAATGGGACACAGTGTGAAGCCTTACCATAGTCCATGTTAAGTAAATATTTATTACATAGAAATTTTTTTCAACATTTTTGTTTTTCTAATAGTATGCCTTGGCATTCTCTTCTAGAGAAATGTCTGTATTTGTATTCAGGCAATCTATATTTAGGTCACCTATATTCATTTTTAGGTATACAGCATAGGCACTCACATTTAGGTTATTTATCTTTCCTTGGTTTGGCTGTAAACCCACTTTTGTTGTTGTGTTATCATGTGTTATCGGTTGTTGCATCACTATGAGACTTTACCACTGAGTTGCCTCAATTTTATAATCAGCTGTTTGTTGGTTGTTGGTGTTGATTGTACCCGCTGTTTTAATTATATTTTGAAATGATTTACATCAATCTAACCACAAGAATCTTGGCTTTCCAATGATGTATGGCATGAGTACACAATGCCTAAACATAGACATTTTGTACAGGGACAATCAGAGCACTGAACACTCTGACAGCCTGTTGATGGGCTTTGGAGTGTTATGAGGTTTTAAATTAAACCACTCACAGGCAAGAACCATAGGGCAAGACAACCTGGGTGAAGGTGAAATATCTGAGAGAGGGGTCCCTGCGCAACAGGAGGGGCCACAGATGACCACAGAGGAGCTGCTTCACTTCCAATGCATGCATGGCTAGTAAGGAGTGATTAAAATAAGGGACAGCTGATTCCCCAACACCCTGAACAGTGTCAGGGGAATCAAGGCCAGTTTGGGACAAACATATAGCAGAAAGCAAGCCCAGTTGTGTGCAAATACTTCAACTCCCAGTTATGCAATCTGGTTGTGCAGGGGGGAAAACAGTGGGCATGCCCCCAGAGAAATGGCACAGCATGTTTTAGCCTTAGAAACTTTACTAATAGCTCCCAGTAATTGGTATCGCCCATTATATAATGTTGTAGTGACAGTAAAGAATGTCTTTAGGGTTCAGTCAATTAAAAACAATGATATCTTTATTTTTGTTCTGTACTTCTCCCTTCAACATGTTCCTCACTGTTTGTTACATAACTGAAGCAGTATTTGTGAGTGGATGACTATAGTCAAAGTGAAACTGACAGTCTTGACTGAGGTATAAGACCTTAAGTTACAGAATGTGGAGAGGGCCACCAGTTTAAGGACAGCATACTCGCAGAAGCTTTTCTACTGTATGCTCTGCACTGTTGTGTGTATCCGCTGGAGGATTATGGGTCAAAGGGTCACCGATGGCTGCCAGGACTGGAATACAGTGTGCTGCCAGAGTCACAGAAGTGTAATAGTTTTTAATGCTTTTTCAGCACTGATCTCCAATTCATTTCAGTCCTGATAAAATGTGAGGAAACCTGATCATATCTGATAATTGCTTCTTGACTGTATTTCAAACCCTTCCTTTTAAACAGGAAGCTACGTATTGTTTGCCAGGAACATGTTCATAAGGTGCTTGAGCATTTATGCTCTGAAAAAAGATGATTACGTCTTAAATGCAGCACACTGTTGCTGTTTTTTTGGAGTGGTTGGACAGGCCTCTGGTTTTCTGCTGAGCTCTGAAGTTTAGGTTTGCTGTTTGTGTTGGTATTGTATTGAACTGCATTGTAAAGTTTGTACAGCAAACATTGACAAAATGACAGAGGAATGCAGTATTTACTGTGTGGCTGATTCATTGAAGAGCATTAAATACTCACTGAACAGCAGGACAGAAACCTCTCTATATTGTAGTGCAATGAATGAACATTTAGTAGTCCTTTGTTATACTTATTTTCTATGGAACTGGGGAAATTTACACATAAAGCCTCACATCTTATTTGTGGGGTCTTCATTTCTTGTTAGGCCAGAATTGTTTCTATAGTTGTTTTCCCCAATACTCTGCAGTATTTTAAGAAAACTAATGACAAAATCCTCTAATTTAAATGAACCATTGCAGACAGGATATCAGAGAGGTCTTAAAGCATTTTTTTTGAAGCTGTATTTTATCTAATATCTTTATTTTATTTCTCACTCCAGGAAAAATGCATACCAAAGTCTCAAGAGATAAATGCCCAAATGTCCCAGAAGTAAAATGAAAGAGGACAAACATTTCTGCACCTATTTGGCAATGTGAAAAATTAAGTCTTTTTAGAAAGCTAGTCCCCCAAGTCAGTGACAGCGAGCGAGTCTGTGTCTGTATCTTTTAACCATTCCTTATTTTACTCTAGATAACAGAAATGTACATCACTAATTGTGATCAATTTGCAATGAGACATGTTTTGTGGTCTGGGGAGGAAAATGGTCATTTTAAATAATTCCTTCATCTATATTTACAATTCTTGCCATATATACAACCAGAGAGAAACCAGCAGAGCTGTAGGAATGTTTCTGAAGAACTTAGGCATTGTTTTCTTTCATACTTAGTTAATTTCATTTATGAGGACTTCAATTGTGGAGGGGATGTTAAATTGTACTACTCGTTTTTCCTCTGTGGCTGTCACACATTAGCATACTATTCGTACTGAGTATGATGTCAGAGTGACTATGTAGTGTGACTTTCCAATGGCAGGCTGTGAAGCAGACATTTCTTGCACAACACTATTGTTGGTTTTTGCAATTTTTGTATGCTATGTCATCTCTAATTTCATTACTGAGTATTTTCGTGGCAAGAAATCATCTGTGTAGATTTATGTTTGACAAAAATGGCAAATGGAAAAAATGGTATTAACGCACAGCTTTAAGTAAACTTTATAAGATAAGACACCGTTAAGATAAAGCCTCCTCCTTAATATCATCATCCCTTCTTGTCTCACTTGCCGTTACCTTGTTTTCTGCTTCTCAGTAAAGAATACCACAGTAACTGCTTTTGTTGCATGCTCCATCTTTGATCTTAATAGTTATTTTACCCCAATTCTTTATTCTTCTTTAAATCAAACACAAACCACAAACAGTAGCCTTCATCAGTGGTTTCCTCTGTTTCTTTCAGTTGCATTAAAATAATATTGGAAAATGGTATATTGAGTCTAAGTGGTAATATTAAATTACATTTGTGATAAACAATTTTTATTCAAAAGTAGCTGTAGGAACCTGTGATGTTGTGATCGATACAGTCATGTGATGCAGAAAAGACATATTGCTGGAGTATACCTTTCTCTGGGCTAAAACTGTTCATCCTTGTGGTCCACATTCACCCTTGGTAGCCAGCTCTCATTCAGCCCAACAGCCACTTGCTTACCTTCACTCTCTGCTGCCATGCCCTACTCATCATTCCTGCCTACCTCCATCCTCTGGAGCTCACAACCTCAAGTCCCCATCTGCAACCATACACCCCTCTGAGTCTCAGTTTTACGACAAATCTTTCAAACTTCCTGAGTCTGTGTGCTGCGTTTTCTGTTACTTACTCACAGCAGATGAGTACAGATGTTGGGTATGCATTGGTAGATAAATTGGTTTTTCAATGGTTGATTTGTAATCTTCATGTGTTTAATTCAACTCAACTTATTTCAACTCAATATTCATTGTTTGCTGTCTGTTTTTCTTTTTAGAGGATTTTGTACAAGAAAGAGTCAGTTTTATCCCTAAATATAAAGTGGTTATGCTTATCTGAATAAACTGTTTGTTTCCAACCTGTCTGATTACCTGGCAGCTTGTGTTTCTTTCCCCATCATACTTTGTTAAAATATTACTGAGTTCCCAGATCTCAGTAAATACCATGTTAAGTACACTAGTATTATTACTGCTAGAACTGTTTGCCAAACCAACAAAAATAAGACAGAAGATGTGATAAATCAGAATGATCCTTTAAGCCAAAAATGTGGGAGAAAGTGACACATGACCATTTTTTACTGTCTCATTCTATCTATACCTACTCCTATTTTTTTGCTACATCAAACTTTTACAAGTCCAAAAAGCAATGATCTGTATTAGACACCAGAAGAAGTATTCTCCCCATCTTCTCCTCTCATCTCATACACCTCCACATATACTCTTTCTCATCTTTTTGCAGGTGATTTTGTCACCTATTCCTGTGAAGAAAGCTAATGACATCCAAGGGTTTTCCCCCTGTGCTTCTCTCAAGCTCTTCCTTCAAGCCACTCACTCCCTCCTTGTGTCATCTCTGTGATGCTGGCTCACAGTGATGTCTGCCTCCTCAGTTCACATGTGCAGTTGATTCTGCAGATCTTGAACTCAGCTTTGACAACAAGGCTGAGCTGCTCTTTATTCTCAGAAAAGTATCGCTATTGGAAGACCTCTCTGACAAGATCAAGTGGACTTATGTTCAGGCCATTAAGAGTCTTGAGGTGCTTCCTCCCTCCCTTTCCTCGCTACTCCTTTCTTTTGTGACTCTGTCTTATTTTAGTGCTTTCATTTCGTCCTTTTACAAAAGGAATTAAGCTGTGTTCCCTGCACTCCAAAAGCAGATACAGAGAGCATATAATATTATATTCATATAATATTTATATAATATAGATTTAATATTGATGTCAACTGCAGGGTCACTGTGGATACCAAATCAAATAAAAGTGAGCTTTCAAAGTGTTCCACCTATAGTGTCAGATTCCCACCATCATAACATGCTGCTTTAAACAGCTAATCGTTTGGTTTGAAAAACATCGGAAAATTGTGAAAAATGTACATCAACATTTCCAAAAGGCCAAGGTGACATCTTCAAATGTCAAGTTCAGTCCAATCAAAAGTCCGAAAGCCAAAGCCATTCAATTGACTGTAATGTAAGATGAGGAAAAGCCACAACTTTTTACATTTGAGAAGGTGAAACCAGTGCTGTGGCCACTGCTAGTAACGTAAGAGAAACTACAGGATCTGGTTGTAAACTGGAAACAAAACAATAGGCACGCCCCACGTACGTGTTTAGTCTTTCCTGCTCGCTAGCTGTAATAGAGATAGGCTACCGGTTTGTGTGGATGTCGAGCACGAAACGCCGAGATGGATGCGAACAAGATACTGAATGGAAAGTTTAGTTTCAAAAAGTTGCCAGATGGGTCGACTGACAAGATCAAAGTTATCTGTGTGTATTGTCGGTGTGAAGTGAATTATCACCGCAGCACATCCAGTCTGAAATACCACTTGATGGCCAAACACACAGCGAATGCGAATTCTCCACCGCCTCCTTGTCAAAACCAGGCGACAATGGATGGCTTTCAACAGAGGCATATGGATGGTGTTATGTTCAAAGGAAACTTAAGAAAGGAAAGTTTAAGCCATGGTTTAACTGCACTATAGGCTGAGTCCTAGTTTACAATGTACACTTTGTAACTTTATCTTGTATCACCGTGTTTTCATCCCTTAGAAAGGGTTGTTGAAGGGGCTTTTTTGTAACCAAGTATTTATTTTTTTGTCATCTGTTTACTGACAGTGTTAAATTGTGTGAGATTTGATTCATTTAAATGTGAATGACTGCTCAAAGTGAGAATGTTAGTCAGAAATATAACTACACGTTGTTGTTTTCATTTAAAAAAAAAAAACATTTGCACAAAGCAAGCCTATCCACTTTTCCATGTTGATAACAGCATTAAAATGATAATTCCAGGGACATTTAGAGTAGATAAAAATGTGCGATTAATTTGCGATTAATTGCGAATTAACTATGACATTCATGAGATTAATCACAATTAAATATTTTAATCGATTGACAGCACTAATTTTATTTAATTTACAATAAATGACCGGCAACAGTCAACAGCCAAACTCTCTCCCATTGAATTCTTTTTGGACACAAACTGTGAGTCTGACACTGCATCACCTGCTTTCTCCGTGTAGTTCAAACATAATAGGAAAATAGGATTTATGGGTTAAAGGAAAAACCAAAAACTGTTTTTGCCACTACAGTTATTAATAATAAACAAAATAGTTGCTGATTCATTATCTGTCAGTCGATTAAGCAGTTATTCAACTAACTGTTGCAGCTGCAGACAGATGTATGTGAGAGTGGTGATTGACGTGAGCAGAGGGCTTGCAGTGGAGGTTTGTTCGATGTGTGTCACTTATCAGTCTTTCCTACAACTGAATGTATGTCAGTTCTAAGAGCTGTTTATTGACTTCTGAGACATACCTGTCTCGCCCTTACCATCATTAAATGGGAGCCTATGACCACTGTCCAAGAGTTAGATGATAAACTAACTTTTGATGCCAACACTGGTTTTATTTATAAAAAGACAAACCATTGTTATTCTCAGAAGTTTTAGTGTTATCAAGTGTTCTGTACTTCTTTTGTTGGGTTGATTTGTAGGTTTGCTATCTCAATGTGACAAAGACTTGCTATTAGAGGTTGAGTGTGCTTAATATCACAGGTATAAATTAAAATGATCTCTGTCACTTCTACCAAGTCAGATACTGTAGGCATAAAGCTCTGGCCATCTTAATTGGATTCCCATTGCCCTCTTCACAGTGAGTTTAATTTGCCAGTGTAGTGAATGTATAATCGTAATAGGTTTATATTTCACCAAATTCTGTTTCATGTTTGTATGTACTTTGTTGGGTTTTTTGTTTGTGTTTATACTTGTTTCTGTATTTATTTTGGGGGGGCTTTTATTTTGATGAGATGTATTTTTGTTATGTGACCTTCGGACTTTCAGTTACGCCACATCTTGTAAATTTGCGCTACCCTCCTCAGTCGTTTTCCAGACACTGTGAGGAGAGGTAAGCATTAAGGTGTTCCTGTTTATAAAGTGTTAAAATACAGCGAAAATGCTAAATAGGGTTAGAGATAGGGTTAGAGAGAGAGAGAGAGAGAGAGAGAGAGAGACAGAGAGACATGCAGTCACAGTAACAGTGACAGTGGATGTAATAACAGTAGTAGCAGTTGCAGTGGATGTCAGGCAGGGCCAAGGCAGGAGACGCAGCTGCAATCCACAATCCAGATTCAGCCACTGTGGAACCTGCGAGACGACCAAGCACAGAGACTCCGGAGAAGGAGCTAAGTTAGTAACACGCCGTGGTAGGACATGAGAGCGTGCGGATGGAGAGGGACAGAAGGACGGAGGAGCTCGGTGTATCTTTGGAGGTCCCCCGACAGTCTAATCCTATAGCAGCATAACTAGGGGCTGGTCCAGGACAAGCCTGAGCCAGCCCTAACTATAAGCTTTATCAAAAAGGAAAGTTTTAAGCCTACTCTTGAATGTAGAGACAGTGTCTGCCTCCCGGACAAAGACTGGAAGATGGTTCCACAGGAGAGGAGCTTGATAGCTAAATGCTCTGACTCCTGTTCGGCTTTTTGAGACTTTAGGAACCATAAGTAGACCTGCATTCTGGGAATGCAGTGTTCGAGTGGGGTAATAAGGTACTATGAGCTCTTTAAAATAAGAAGGTGCCTGGCCATTTATGGCTTTGTAAGTAAGGAGGAGAATTTTAAATTCTATTCTAAACTTTACAGGGAGCCAGTGCAGAGTGGCGAGTATTGGAGAAATATGATCTCTCTTCCTGGTTTTTGTCAGAACACGTGCTGCAGTGTTCTGGAGCAAGGAAGTAAGAAAGTAAGGATTGCAATAATCCATCCTGGAAGTTACGAATGCATGGACTAGTTTTTCTGCATCATTTTGAGACAAAATATGCCTGATTTTTGCGATATTATGTAGGTGAAAAAAGGCAGTCCTTGAAATTTGTTTTACATGGGAGTGAAAGGACATGTCCTGGTCAAAGATAACTCCCAGATTCTTTACAGTGGTGCTGGAGGCCAGTGCAATGCCATCCATAGCTGCTATGCCATCAGAAAGTGACTTTCTAAGATGTTTAGGGCCTACTACTATAACTTCAGTTTTGTCTGAGTTTAGCATCAGAAAATTGCAGGTCATCCAGGTCTTTATGTCCTGAAGACATGCTTGTAGTGTATTTAACTGACTGGTTTCTTCTGGCTTCATTGATAAATATAGCTGGGTAACATCTGCATAGCAATGAAAATTTATTGAGTGTTTCCTGATAATCTTACCTAAAGGAAGCATATATAAGGTGAATAGAATTGGTCCAAGCACAGAACCCTGCGGAACTCCAAACCTGACTTTAGCGAGCACAGAGGAGTCATCATTAATGCGTACAAACTGAGAGCGATCTGACAAGTAGGATTTAAACCAGCTTAGCGCAGTTCCCTTAATGCCAATGAAGTGTTCCATTCTCTACAATAGGATGCCATGGTCAATGGTGCCAAATGCAGCACTAAGATCCAGTAAGACTAGTACAGAGACAAATCCTTTATCAGATGCAATTAGAAGGTCATTTGTAACTTTAACCAGTGCTGTCTCTGTGCTATGATGCACTCTAAATCCTGACTGGAAATCCTCAAATAAACTATTATTGTTTAGAAAGTCACACAGCTGATTGGCAACTGCTTTCTCAAGAGTTTTTGGCAGAAAGGGAAGGTTGGATATCGGTCTATAGTTGGCTAAAAACCCTGGATCAAGAGTAGGCTTTTTAAGTAGCGGTTTTATCACAGCTACTTTAAAGTAGTAAAAAAATTGCCGCTGATGGGGTGGAAAATGCCTCCTAAATTGCATATTGTTATTGTACAGTTTGAAAGAGATGTATTTTATTTTATTGAGCAGTTTGAATGATTTTGGTATTTTATTAATCAAATAGAGTAGCAGTGTATGAAGTAGTAGACCTCAGTGGTTTTTCCGGACGCTGTGAGGAGAGGTATAGCTGTGGAAAGCTGGTTATGAGAAGCTGCTGTATTGATTTTTTATGTGGTTTGCACAGAGAATAAATATGCCCCATTCAGCAAGGCAGAGGTTGTCCTTGTCTCCTTCCTTACCACCCACAACACAACGCAGAGCTGCAAACTTGAGTGTCAGACTAGACCGGTTACACCAGGTTGTCAGGTTGGAGGTTTTAGCTGTCTTCAGGTGCCACTAACAGATACATGAGGTCAGCTGTTGACTCTTTAAACAAAATGTGATTTGGCCTGTCACAGCTGCAGATGTGACAAGTTGTCTGCTGGTTTCTGGCTTCTTATTTCCCTGAAGCTTTGGGTGACGGGTGACAATGACAACTGTGCTGCTGCTGCTGCTGCTGCTGCTGCTAAATTGTCTGTACTTGTGTATTTTCTTGTATGGAATACTGCTTTTTTTCATTGTTGCATTCTTCTCTATTATTATTGACTGTTGTCTGTAAGCCAAATTGCCCCACCGGGACTTTTAAAGCTTTACTCAGCCTGCTCCAGTCTTTAAAAACTACAGTCTCCACAGGCACTGGAAACTTGTAGGATAAAACACATGCTGCCCAAGCTACACAAGCTAGTTCTTGTTGTCTGTTGCTACATTTTTGAGAATTTGCACATTTGTAATGCACATGCATATGTGCTCTGAAGCCATTCCTCTCTGCAGTCATTAGTTAGGGGTCAGTGGATACCAAAAAACATCTTTGAACAGAAGCTGGTGTTACAATCTCCAATTCACAGTAAGCTTTTTTCTTAGCAGACATTTTAACTTGTTATAGTCAGTTGCGTTGCTAGGGTCTCTTGGCGCTCCAAGCAAGAAATCCCTGGGGCCCCCACCCCACCTGTACACGCTGCAAAAATTTGGTTTTTGCACACATAACTGCACAATTTCCGGGACATTTGAGATGAATACTGAAAAAAAAATTGTGGTTCTCAAAGTGAGGTCCAGGGACCAACAGAGGTCAGTAAAAGCTCAGGCTTATCAATAATTGTTGGGCCCCCCCAGTGGCCAGGGGCTCCAAGCAACTGCCTGGCTTGCCTGTCCGCAAGCCCTGCCCCTGGTCATACTAGGAAAAAGCATAGGTGTTACTAATAACATTACCAATGACTCTGTTCTATTCCAGTGTCCCAGTAAAGCATGACAGTGTTACAGTGATCCAGCATGAACACACCAGGACCCTGAAGGTGAAGCAGTAGGATGAGATTCAGCCATCATTCATTTTATTATTCCCACCTGCATTTTCTACTCTGACGTGAGAATGTCTGCTGTATTAAAGTTGGCAAACCACTTATCCCAAGAAAAGAATGACCTTAACACTCAGTTTAAGTCTAATTTTACCAATCTTAATCTTGTCAAGTGTTGTGGTCCTGCTTTTTGTTGTGTTTGCTCCTACTGACTTCTCTCTCCCCCTTCCTGCAGTGTGAGTGCGAGGGGCGGGGCGATCTCCAGGAGCACTGGTCTCCTGCCACACCTGCAGCTTGTTCTGCCTAATCAGCCGGCTTCATAAGCCACCCTCTCTTTGTCTCCAGTGCTGGATTATTCTCTCTGCTTCCTGCATGTTATTGCACTGCCTTCTGCCCCTCGCCACGAGTTAATTCCTCCAGTGATTGTATCTTGAGTAGTAAGCTCTTGGTGCTTTGCCACCTTTTTGTGTTGGACTTTGTTCCTGACTTTTCTCCCTGACTAAAGGTGATTTTCTGTTCGGAGTTTTAGTTGATACTTTCCACCAGTGAGTATTTCTGTTGATGCTTTGTTCGTACTGTCGTTCCTAAGAACTGAATTTCTGTTGCTACTTTGTCAATAAATCTTTTGTGCCACTCTCTGCATCTGGGTCCTGGTGTCCTTGGTCTGGCCATAACATCAAGAATGATTTACCTGATCTGTGAACTGTGGATCCACCTACATGGTGAACCTTAAGTAGCTCAGCTTGAATGCAATTGTTGGGTGACAGCCTCGGAACATGAAAACAACACTTTAACCATTCCTGGAGTTCACGTCCCATCACAGACTTGCAAATAATGTTGCCTTATGAAATGCTGTCATTGTATGTAATCCAGGGTTTTAATGATGTCAATAATGATCATATGGTAGGTTTGATGACATGAAAAAAAAGCTTATATTACATATAACATATTCAACACATATTCCATATTCCAGATGAAGTGAGAAATCTGATGGCATAAAAGCTTTTTGCTCTGCTTTAGATCCAGAGTGTGACTGTTGTAGGGGAATCAGGTCACTAAACCTTTGGGTTTAATGTTTGCACTCATTAATATAAAAAGGGGCATCAACCTTCCTCAGCTCGGAAGGATTTTGTTTATTCTTTTTCTTTTAATGCTGATTTAATAAGAATTAATGAATTAATGGTAGATCAGTCTCATCATCTGAAACGTAAGCTCTCGATGCAAGAATTGAAGTTGCAAGAACTAAAGAAAACCAATATAACAAGGAAGTGGCGTGAGTATGTAACACCAATATACATGCATCAGACACATTTTGTTGATTAATGACAGTATTCTTCGATACTAATACTAACTTATATGATAACTAATAGTATAACTAACTAATAGAACAAAGAAACAAGGAGAGGCAGATCATATTTGCCCAATTAAGCCCTACTAATTATAATTGTCTCATGTCACGTATCTGAAACCTAACTGCTTCGTCTTTAGATGGCAGTATGGTTCCATGGTAGAAACCTGGAAAAAATGCTTATGAGAACTAAGATCATAGTTTAGTCATTTTACAAGCTAGAAACATGGGAAAAGCACTGATACCATACAAATTGTGAGTTGCGTGCTGTGGGAACATCCAAAGTTGAATCAAACATATTGTTTGCATTATCCTGATGAGGTAGAAAAGACACACACAGACACACAAAACAGTTTGCTTCAGGAATGTCTGATTTCAACTTTACTGAGTTTGGGGGCCACTTGAGACCTGTTGATCCATTCAGACGGTTTTAATGCCTTCATCTGGTGTGGAGCTAAAAAGAAAACATTAGCATCTCCATGAGAACAGTTTAACTGATAGGTAACCCTTTGTAGCTGTAATGTCTGTCCACCCCAGCCCTCCTGAAGGAATGCAAGAGGGAAAGGTGAGATAAAGGTAAGATAGAGGCTTCTTGTTCTCCTACACTGTATTTTTGTATATGTTGGGGTTGATAGAGAAGCAGGTGATACATGACACAGGAGAGAAAGCACAGCTCATCAGTGATTTCATTTTATTTGGATTTTTCATACAGAGCTGAGAAATGAGTGGGGAGGGATGATAACACAACAGTTTGTGTGGAAGAACAGAAGCCACGTTTCGGCTATGAGGCTGCTTGAGGGACATGTTGACAGGATGATCTCAAGCCAGTGAACTCTGTCAGGCATGTCATCTATTGGCACTGCCACATCACTCCTCTAGAAAAATAAATGAGTGCATATTCATTCTGACGCTACAGAACTGCTCAGCTCGGACATTTTACAGTGCACTAATGTCCACACGTCACTGGAAGGCTGTTGTGTTAGAGTGTGTTCATTAAACATTGGGCTGATTACTTTCACAACAGTCCTGCTTATGGGCAAGTGGAGGACATTCGTTTACACAGACTGCGTCCCCTTCCCGTTGCATGAGAAATGAGATTGGGCATCCAGCTGATGGCTTAACAGTCTGTTGGCTGTAAGCAGTGCTGCCTGGGGACAGCAGGGGGAGGCCTTCATGGGCACTGAAGCAAAAGGAACACAGCCGCAGTTGTTCGCTGCTGTGCACAGCTGTGAATGACATGTCACAAGGCCCTCAAACAGAACAAGGTGTTGCTGTTTGTGACTTTATGGTTCAGCTGCAGCTTTTCATTCAAATCTTTCTTTAAAACACAGGCAATCAATGCACAATGACATCGAACAAACAATCAAAAGCAAAATAGTTCTAACAAATTAAAATAAACATACAATAAGTGCACCAACAAACCAAAAGACAGCAGCACCAGTTCAAACAATTACAGGTGGGTCGTGAGTTTATTTGATTACTAAAATACATGATAATGACACCCATCAAGGATGAAAGCATAATATTTCATCAGACATACAATGACACAACACAATATAACAGAAAACCTTAACACGTCTTTCTAATATAAATGAGGCTACAAATTACTGAGGGAAAAAAAGCATTCGTTGTGCTACATCTTGTAGAAAAAAAAAATCTATAAATAGAGTGGCACAACTTTTCAAATATTTTATAAGAAAGCAAAATCTTAGTAACATTGACCCTATTTTCAAATGTTAACCAGTTAAGCTTAATTAAATGCTCACAGACAGTTAGAACAGAAATAGCTTGGCTCCCAATGCTGTGCTATTGGTGTGCTAGTGTGTGTGAGTGTTTCATCTATGCTAGACCTGCTCACTGATTATTCATCATATAACTCTGGTTTCTGTGAGTGGCACAACAGTCTGCATTCACCCGTTTGTTCACCCATTCACACACACATTTGTACAGCGGCTAAGCCACCTGCTCAATACGAGTGTTACCTATTCCAACACACAATTTTTGAGGTTCACTATCTAATCTAATTTGCAACTGACTGATCCTCCTCCTCCTGACAGAAGTGTCATGTTTCAAGGAGTGAATTCACTTGTTAACCCTGCCAGTCTGCAGAGCACTGAGCTGTGCCTAACTGTGAACCCAGAGAAGCATTTGATTAATGGAACGTCCACTCCTGGGAACCACGGTCTGCTGAAAACTAACTTCTCCAGACCACAAGAAGGCTGCAGGCAGCATCTGCTGCTCTGTTTTACCAACCCCACAGCCACATGTAGTATGCACCCCTTTCATCATCACTGCAGTGTTGCTAACAGCAACAGAATCAGCACTGTAGTCAAAATATATATTTCTATCAACAGTTCGGCTTTGAATCCAATTAAAGCTACCTTTATTTTTGGATTCATTCTGTGCTGCTGATCTTTCTTGGGAGTGGGAAGGCGGGCAGCACACATACCATGTTATACCTGGTCCTCCCCTAGACCAGGGACATAACAATATTAAATTTGAACAAAACATACATAGAAATATACAGTGTATAATAAAAAAAAATCTAAACTATCAATACAAAGCAAATTCACATGACAATAGGGAGAGCTCCTTCCAGACATACCTGTGTAAAACATAATATCATCAGTACAGCAGCTCGATCAGGCTTCTACATGCACATCCTTTAGGGAGAACAGGAGAGAATGGCAGACCACATCAGAAACCATCACTATGCTTCACTAGCCTAGCTTAGCCTAGCTTGAGATTGGTAAACTAGCATATTACACGATTAAAAAGACGTTGAGATAAACATTATAACAACAAGGAACATTATTTGTGACCTGCATAAAATAAGATTTGCGCCCCTTATCTAACATTTTTACCACGTTTTAACTTGTGAATCACAGGAGCACTCGTATGGTCTTCCCTCTCCTCAGGTCCTGAGGAGAACGCTCGAATCCACAAGAAGTGACATTGCCGAAATGCCAAAGGTCACACAGCAAAAATACAATTGACAAAATAAAAGCTCCCCCAAAGTAAAACACAAACAGAAATAATAAAAAATGGATTATTGGTGAAATATAAACCTATTACATCAGTTACATCTATACATTTGAGAATGGCATGAAAACCAAATAGCACACTAATTGAAAGATGTTTCTTGGTGAAAACAAAACAAAAACAAAACAAATCACAAAACAGTATTGTTCAACCTGCCATTCTAGAAAGGGGTTATGCTAACACAAAAACATATAATTTGCCTAACAAAACTATAAGGGGTCAAAGAACTGGAGTCAGCTGTGTGCCATCTGTATAACAATGGTATTTCACATTCTAATGACTGACGATGGGGTGTACCCCACCTTTTGCCCAGTGACAGCTGGGATAGGCTCCAGCCCCCACCCCCCCACGCAACCCTGAAAGGGATAGTCGGGTATAGACAATGGATGGATGGATGACTGATGATGATGCAAAGAGGAAGCATGTCTTAGGAAAGTTCAGTTAGACCCAGAATGCTACTTAATCACTTTGTGACAAGTACGAGTGAAACCATTCAGGGCTGCCTCCCATGCAGTGGATGAGATGGTCCCTTTTGGGGCTAACAGCTGCTTAAATGCTTTGTAGAGTTGAGGGAAATGGCAGAGTTAATGTAAAAACATGGATTAGAACAGCTTTCAAAGTAGTATTTACCTCCAAAATTGGTTGATCCCAGTCCCTGTAGGTTTGCAGCACTCCACACTGCAATGTTGTCTACCAGATCTCTCTGTGAAGATCTAGTAGCATCGTTTGAGCTATCAAGTAAAGGAAGTGCAGATGTGAGGAAGGAGGGGGGTATTTCTCTCTTGAAATGGCCTCCACAAAAGTCTGCATTCACCCATTTGTATGATGATGGCTCAGCCACCTGCTCATTACAAACATTAACCACTCACACACACTCAATGGCACAGCATCGGGAGCATGTAGACTGCTGAGACCAGGGATCAAACCACTGAGCTTCTGATCGGTAAGATAGCTGCAACATGTTGTTTTGGGAGTCATTGGCAATTGACCTATTCAGTCATATGGTATGAGAACATATTGGCAATGTTTTATTTCTTTCCTCTGATAAATATTATCAGTGAGCATGATGTCAAATGTCTCTGTTATTGTTACAAACAAATTGACCCATATGTGTGAAATATCTCTTTTAATTTGGGATAATCTGATATAGTCAGCTCTTAAACATTTATCTTTGCAATCTATATCAATTCCAGGCATTATTTTAAAGTTTAATTGTATTGTTACTGGGTTGTTTTTTTTTTGTTATTGCTTATGTGCATTTTTTGTTTTGACCTAGCATTCCATTTAATCTTGTTTTGCAGAGCTCTTTTAGGCTGGATCTCTGCTTGTAAGCTGCTATACAAATAGTTATTATCGTTGTTGTTGTGTGATAGCCAACCAGCCTGCAGATGCTTTTTCACAAAAACAGTATGAAAGCCATTGTGTAGCAGAGAATGAATCAGCTGGCTAGCCAGATTTCAAACAACAATGAGAATTCAGAGCCCCTAACCCACTGGGGGGAAATCAGTGTTGCAGAGTGGTGCAAAGAGAACATCCTACTGCTCAATGTCAACAAAACCAAGGAACTGATCCAAAGGCACAGCCCTCTGTCTACATCAGTGAGCCTGTTGTTCAACCTTGTTGGGTGGTGGGTTTAAGGTTACAGGGGATGGACCTAAATGCAGATAGCAGAGGCAGATCTGATGTAGTGCAGTAATAACATAAACTGAAGAACATATGACAAATGGAGAAAGAGTGGCAGGCAGAAGGCAGTCCAACACAAGCAAATATATCCAATAAGGAGCTGGCAGGAATTCAAAGTCCAATAAACAGGTGGAAGTTCAAACACTTAAGTCAGGCAAAAACAGATACGGGTAGCTAGGCAACAGAAGCACATGGAACTGACAAGGAACACATGAAGTAGACCGATACATAGAGTGAGCGGCTGATGATGGAATGAGTTGCAGGTGAGGAAGTGGGCTGGGAAGTTGAGGCAACCGCAGGGTGGATGAGGGAACGAGAACAGCTGTGGGGTTGGATGGAGCAGTCAGGTGATGGAGAAACGAGAGTTTCAGGGGCTTCTGGTGGATAAGTGGAGAATATCTCTGAAGGGAAAGACAGGAGACAGGAAGGAGGTCAAGACTTTTACTGTATTTAACAGTATTGTCATCTCGTCATCTCACATCCAGAAAAATGAAGCCAATAAGAGAATTATTCCTTTAACTGTGGAACACTTGAACAGTGTGTGACCGTGGTGGCATGTAAAGCACTTTAGTGTTGTGAAAGGTTTAGCCAACAAATTAGGCAACATGATCCCCTGGTTAACAATCATCCGTCTTTATGGGACACAACATAAAATATAAATGTCGGACATGTGACATTGGCTACTTTGGAGCGACTCATGTCTATTTCTGCGTGGGCTGTTAAGCATTTTTTAGTGTGTTTATTTTTCCTCATCGTATTTTCTGTTCTAATGAAAACTAATTAAAATCTGCACAAAAATAATGAGCAGGACTTTCTGTTTAAAAGTCGCTTAATATCTTTGAACTGAAAATCAATATGCTTTTGTTGATGTTCTGTGCAATTGCAGCTTCACCCATTTGATTAAAAAATGCTTTAATACAAATGTTGATAACTTTATGATTATACTCTATACTTACATTATGTATTGTAATAGTTAACATTTACATGTATCTCTTTAGCTATTATTTGCTATTCAAATCACTTTAGATTTGAATAGCCACACAAGTCTCATACTACCAAACACAAGAACAATCACACTTGAAAGGAAGTGGATCAGCTGCATATTTTTAAACTGGTTAAATTTGCTGTTTACAGACTTCCACATTACTGAGGATCAGAATGTTTTATTCATTTGCAAAGCTTTATTCTCATGACAATGTGACAAAATTCAACAGTCTGACCTGTAATCAGCGAGTGAAGGTCAGGCCAATGTTACGCCTGGGTAGTGGGTAATTAGTTGCACAGTAAAACTGCAAAAGGACAAATCTGGTTAGTATGAAATATACGTTGAAACCAGGAACAAGCAGTGTTTATTCTGAGGAAGTTACTCTATAGTAGCATATGTACAAATGTCATTTTTGTTTGTGAGACTTTAATCTTGTTGATAAGCAATTTATGCCTGCTTTTAATGTATCACATGCCTTTATCACTCAGCATGGTGTGACAAGGCTGTAGCCACAAGGAAATATAATGAATGACAGGAAAGGCATAAGCATGAACAGAGTAATTCCAAGGCTTTGACTAGTGTTGACTGATCTTTCACTTTAGCTTGGCTTTTAAGGTGTGGAATGAACAGATGTGTGCCTGAAGGACAGCAGCACTTAGATAAAATGCTGTTCCTGACTATATACACCCTAAGAACCAAAGACACGTCAGTCAACTGGAGGTAATCACCTCAAAGTCACATGAACAAAGTCCTTTATGGTTATGGGAAAACATGTTATAGATAATATTTGACCAGAGTTCCCTGCTGTTTTCATCATTTAATGTGAATGTTTATCCGGAATTCAAATGGCAATTAATTATTGTCACAAAGTTCTTCACTGTGTACAAAGATTAAATGTTGTGGCCATGCATTTAAGTCTTTATTGCAAAAATATCTTTGTAAAATTAGAAAAGTGTCACAAGCTCAGACATTCACCTGAAGCCTCAAAGGCTTCTCTCACAGGAACTGTTGTTACTCACTACATTTACATGCAGTCAATATTCGGGTTATGGTCAATATTCCGGTTTCTGAAACATTCGGAATAACCTGTTTACATGCGTGATCAAACAGGGATAATCAATTGGGATATCCTGATCAAAACAGCAACGCACTGACGTGTCAATGCATGGAGAACGTCGTGACGCAATGCGCGTCATTTCAGCTTCTTCTTCTTGTATCCAAAAACAACAACAACAACAGCAGCACGGCAAATAATGAACAGCCTGGGGCCGGTAGCAGTCGCCTTCGTTTGCGCTTTGGTGCTGGTATTGACGCACCACCAGTACTCGACACTATTCTGTCTCACTTTATTCATTCAAGGCGAGAACGTGAAGAAATAGGAAATGGAACTGGAGCTGTGCCATCCATATCCATGCTACCTGCACTGAAAAGACCAAGATTCCTTGCGAATAGAACATGTGCAGAAACAAATTAATGTTCCATTCGATGGGGATATTCCGATAGGCGTATACATGACCATATATTCGGGTCAGAAAAGGAGTAACCCAGGGGTCATATTCTGGTTTTTCAAAATGGTTATTGTGTTAGGATCCTGCCTTCCTGTCTCTCCTTTTGTGTCTCTTTGCCCTTTTCCCTGTGTGTGTGTTTGTCTGTTCATCCCTTGCTGGCGTGGCTGGGCAGCCCCTTACCTGCTGCCAGCTCCACCTCCGTCGACTCACCTGTGTTCATTCTCCCAAATGAGCCTGAGTATTTAAGGAGTGAGCAGTCTTCTCTTCCCTGCCGGATTATTCCTTCATCCTCCCATGTCGGTGTCTGGTCTTCTGGTCTGTAAGTACTGCGTCTCCTGTTTTCCCTCGATCTCTCGAAATCTCTCTAAATTGTTAATTGTCCATTATTTAGTTCCAGCCACTTACTGTATGCTGTTTTTTTCTTTGTTTCAGTGCCTCCCTGCCGCTTCCACGCTTGACTCGTTTATCAAACCCACTTTGTCGGAGCTCCTTTCGTTCATCCACTCCGTTTGAGTGCGTCTTTTGTTTGTTTCTCATCCACTCGTTGAGTGCGTTTTCTGTTTCCCGTTTGTTTAATAAACTGTGTTTGGTTTTACACAAATCCTGTCTCCGGGTCTGCATCCCTGGGTCCTAATACTTTGCGGCTATTCAGCCTAACATATTGGTGTTTCAACACATCAAGTCTCAGGAAAACAATATTTTCATCTCATCCACTTCCCACTTCAGAAGATCCTGATCATTGTACCTTGACTCTTTGGTCCTACATGGTCAGTGTGTACTACAGATGTCACTATATGAGGCTCTGTAACATGGTTGACTTGTGTTGTTCTTACCATGTATAACACCATTGCTACACAGTTGATGCTTTAAGAGAGTGTTGTGGTTAATGACTAACATGTCAGTGAGACTATGTAAGTGCATCTCAGGCTGTACAGTGATATGCTAACTTTGGATTTACAGTTGAAGTAATGCTGAGCAGTAGGCTCTAGGGTCAGTCAATGGCAGTCGGTTGGTTGATTGAATATCTTAACAACTATCAAATAGATTGTCACCAAATTATACTCAGACATTGGTGCTCACTGAAGAATGACCTTCAGACTTGTCATCAGATCAGGTTTTTAATCTCCCAATACTTTGTTTTATAACCAAATACCTGCAAAACTTCCCATCAGCCTCTTTCTGTTTAGAGCTAATTAGCAAATGTCAACATTCAAATGTGCCAAACAAACGTGGTAAAAATGACCTGCTAAACATCAGCATGTCAGCATTTTCACTGAGCCTAAGCAGTCTAAGTTTTAGTCCCATGCCGAACATTGAACAAAATATTAAACTTTCCTTAAGTGTTACACTCATACTCTTAAACAATTTAAAGGATCCAACTAAACAAAGGCTGGGCTCAGCTGCTGTCTCTCAGGTATGTTTCAATGCATGTAGAAAGCACTGCAGCCCCTTTTTATTGTCTGTCCTTTGCCTGGTCCTCCTTTGGGCTAGCACGGTGTCACAAGTGGTAACACTGTTGCCTCACAGCTAGAAGGTCCGTGGTTCAAATCCCGCTGTGGCCGCTGGTGGTGTGTCCTCCACCATGCCCTCGGTGCCTGCTGCTCGAGGAAAAAAGGGGGCCTTTCTCTGTGGAGTTTGCATGTTTGCATGTTCTCCCTGTGTTTCCGTTATTCCTTAAATAACCCCCACTAAAAACAAGCAAGAAGATCACCACCTGACCAATGAGACCAAGGGATTTCAGTGTCTGTATAACAATGTTTTGGCCCACGGCACTCAATTGTTCCATTTTTCCTTGTTGTAACAGGGATAATATGCATGTCCTTCATGTAATAGCCCTCATTCTGAGTGATGGGTTTGTCATGGTGGCTGTGTGGATGAGTTAAGATCACAAAACATGAGCACAAATTATACACATGAATTCTTCTGAGAAACTGGCAATTGTGGCTCATCAGTAAATAAATAAAATTAAAAATCATACAATATACTGAACTACTCTGCGAGTTGTGGATATTCCAATTTAACTACTGCAGATTTTATGATTAGCATGACTGTAATAGTTCCAATATTCAGATAATGTTTTTAAAGAGATCTGCTAAAGAAGTCTGAGGCACTCAAGAAGGTATCCCCAAACTGAGGAGCACCAGAAAAACACCATTTCCCCCCTGTGCAGTTCTCCTTGTACAACATGCAACACAGTCTATTGAGGTTATCTCCCCACTGCTCTGGTTTGGTAAATTGATGACTGTGCCACGGTGGTAGGAGAGGCACAGTAGATGGTGTGATGGCAGGCCAGCAGAGTGCCAAGTGAAGTCTGCTGCCCACATTCTCAGAGCAGGTTGACAGCTCAGCGCACTTGCACTCCATAATAATCTGGTCACTTTATTTGGTGAAAACACACCCATATAACCTAAACTTATAAGCCTAAACACAAACGCCTGGTTTCATGTTTCTTCTCAAGCTACAGTTTCACACGGCAGGTTTATTTCTTAAATTTTGTGAAACAGCACCAGATGTTGTAAAATCACCACAGGATCCAGGCTCATGTACACTTCAAACTGTTGTTAATTAATTATCCAACACAGTCTCAGGACTATCCGTTCCTGCCAGTCCTCACGTGATGTCTCCATCCAAAACTTCGGTTGTACAGCTAGATGTGTGGCTATGATGAGCATCATGATGTGATATGATTGTTCAGGTTCAATTTCATAGTTATGTTCCCAGTAACAAGAGAGTGTTATTTTTAAAATGTGACCATCACCATGCAGGATCATAATTATGTGGGGATAAGAAAACTAGAGTAATTTAGTTACCAGACTGTGGGCAATTATTTTTGCGAGTAAAAAGTGGAATAACTAAACGAAACTCAGATCATTTTATTCTACTTTGATTTTATTTAAAGGTCCCATATTATAAAGCTTTTTTAAGTTAACATAGGTCTATGAGTTCCAGAAAACATGTTTTTGATTTGTTTTTTCAAATGTGCCAGCCAATGACGCCTTATTTCACACTTTATATGCGTGTGGCAGCACCAGAGACCCAAAATAACACCCCATATCCCAGAAAAAGTGAGTTTTTCATAATATGGGACATTTAACGGGAAGTGACAAAACATGGTGACCAGTGGATCTTCATCATAAGGAGACACATCTGCTCTTGGCTATATATTTGAGCTTCTATGTTCATATTTAAATCTCTGCACGTCCCAGACAACAACATATTTCCTATGAGGAAAACTCTCTACATGATTCCCAAACTGTCAGCGCATCATGGCAGAGTGAGGCCTGGGAGTAAACGGGATGAAAGTGGTGATTGGCCATGATTGTAACAGCCTGTAATGTACCACCTACTGTGATGTCTGATGATGTGTTCTTGCTGATCCAACCCTGCTCCCAAGTCTGCCACAGGTGTGCCACGTGTGTTTGGCACACTCATTTGTGCTCGGCAGGGCACGGCGATCGGTCCTCACTGCTTGGTTCACCGAGATGTAGCCAGTAAATATCCACAGAGCAACAACCAACCCACTTGTGACTGAAAACTGAAAAAGACATTCCTTCTGGGTGTATGTTGTATGTGTAGATTAATAGTGCTTTGCGTATTTCTTGGACTTCATTATTTTATTGTTGAAAACTATAGTAAACACTTTCTGATAGAGGGATGTTTTATTCCATAAAGATCATCCCCTGTGCAACATACAATGCTGGCACAGGACTTACACATACATCTCTACATCACCAAAAGTGGACTATAATTCTACACTGTCAAAACTTGCTGTCATTTTGTAAATAAATAAATAATATAAGGTATTTCTTGCCAAGAGCAAAAATTTCTTTCAAAAAATGCCTAGAGAGGTCCTGTAACCCTGGCTGATGTCTGACTATCAAAGAGGGGACTTCCATGGCCTGCAGTGGAACTATGAGCAGAAAACACAGAAAAAGGAAGTGAATAAGTTTTATTTATTTGTAAATCATCAGTTACTTTGCTACATGCACTAATACCATAAACTTATACGGAAATCAGTATCAGAACATATACTTCACTACACGTATCTTAAGTATTTTAATCTCATGAAGATTATTTCAATTATTAAATGATATCACACCTCTGACCTTATTTTCCTTTCCACTTACATTTTGATGTGTGTACAAAATGTGTATGTGTGTATAAGGAGTAAAGGAGCATTCATTTTAAAGCTGCAGTAGGTAACTTGTATTAAAGTTTTTTATTTGTAGTATTATGTAGTATAAGTATTTCTTTGTCATAATTTGCTAAAACTGTCCATATGCCCAGACAGCAGTACATGAAACATGTAATCTGTGAAAAAAATGGCTTCATTGGTCCCACCTACTGCTCCTATTATTAAAAATCCACCACGCCCGACACAAAACAACCAATCAGAGCCAGAGGAGTGCCTGAGGGAGTGTCTGACATCTGTCAATCACTACTCACACACGCTGCGAACCTCCCCTTCCCTCTGCTCACGCTGCTGGCTGCCACTCAGTCAAACAGCTCTGTGAGCAGCATCAAGAGTCCAGTGAAAGCTATGGTGGAGCAACAGGTTCCCGCAAAGGACAAACTGCCCATACCGCCACTGCTAACAGCAGCACATATGGCCAAGACAACAAATAACCATAAAGCTGATATGGTGATTGTTACAGTAACACTCCGCAGCACATACGGTATGTTAGCAACTGTGATGTAGCGGCTGGGCAGAGTTAGGTTGTTTCTGATGCTAAGGCTAATGTTACTGGTTGTCATGGCAGCTACGCTCCCACAGGGAGGAGGGGCTTGGAGGCAGGGCATGAGTGCAGCAGAGAGGGAGGGGGAGTGACGTGGAAATTGTGTTTTTCAGGCTAAGTCTGCTCTCTTCTGGATCTTACATAGTGCAGCTTTAAGCAGGACAACGTTCACCCTGTGATTATCTTTAATTCTCAAAATCAAAAAACATTTCCCTGGTCTCAGGGTATGTTTTTACTCATGCTTGAACTCAAGTTTATTGTGGTTGTTCGAGCATCTTTAGTGCATTCATTTTAAAGTTGCAGTCTGAATCAACACAGATGCTGATGAACATCAGGAATTTTTTTATTGATCAAATTATTAGCTCTTACATTTGTCACTGATGCAGCCTCTGAGTGGAGGAGCAGGTGAGGATGAACACAGGAATGATGAGTGCAAGAGTGTGGGAGAAGCTAAGCCATTTTATTAATTTATGAGCTGCTTTCACAGATTGGCCATAGCACCGACCTGCAACTGACCCTTGTCAGAGTCAGTATGCCATGATCTACACTTCATCACTTGATTCAAACAAGGAAGCATGGATAAAGACTTTGCAACGCAGAGCTAGATGTATATCAGTTCATACGTATGTTTCATGCACCTCATAAAAGGAAAGTATGAAGTGTTGATTTAACACGCTGACTTTGGATGCACAGACAACAAACCCCTGAACTAACTAACTAACTGTTTCCTTATAAACCTATTTTTGATTATTGTTGAAGATTTGGGAAACAGTTTCATTATTATAGGCTCTTGCCTCAACTCTAATTCAATATTATTCCAAAGAATATTTTGAAAAAACAGTTTCTTCTCAAAGTGCTGCTACTGGGTGAGAGGCTGGGAGTGATGGGAGTCGACGCACCCACAATTTCCTGGATTGCTGACTACCTGACAGACAGACCAGAGTTTGTCCGACTGAGCAATGCTTTGTCTGAGACTGAGGAAAGTAGCACAGAAGCGTCACAGGGGACCGTTTTATCTCCTTTTCTTTTCACCTTGTACACCTCAGACTTTCAGTACAACTCCTCATGGAGCCACCTACAGAAGTTTTCAGACAACTCAGTGGTGGTGGGGTGTATAAAGGATGGACGAGAGGAGGAATACAGAGCAGTGGTGGATGATTTCGTTGAATGGTCAGGTAGAAATCACCTGCTGCTTAATGTGGCCAAAACCAAGGAGATGGTTATTGATTTCAAAAGGAACAGGACAACCACACAACCACTGTGTATTCTGGGGGAGAATGTCGCAGTGGGGGAGGATTACAAATACCTTGGAGTGCATCTCGACAACAGACTGAACTGGAAAACTAACATCAACGCTGTGTATAAGAAGGGTATGAGCAGACTCTATTTCCTGAGGAGGCTCAGAACATTCAACGTGTGCAGCAAGATGTTGGAGATCTTCTACCAGTCTGTTGTTGCCAGTTGCCCTAACCCTAACCCTGCAGTGTGCTGGGGGAGCAGCATCGTAGCCAGTGACACCAACAGACTGAACAAATTGATCAGGAAGGCCGGCTCTGTTATTGGCTGCAAACCAGACACTTTTGAGGAGGTGGTGGAGAGGAGGACACTGGACAGACTGTTATCCATCATGGATAACCCTGAACATCCTCTTCAACACCTCGTCCTCCTTCTCCAATGGACTGCTCCAGCTCTGCTGTCACAAGAACTGCTTCAGGAAATCCTTCCATGCCATGAGCCATGAGCCATCACACTGTACAATAGTAACTTAAACAGTTAATCCACCAACTTCACAAACCCAGATATTTCAGCGATACATATTATCTGCACTACTGCAATATTGCACAATACTGTTTGTTTATGTAACCCAGTGTTATTTTATTGTTAAAAATTTAATTTTATTTTTATTCTCCAGTTAATGTGAGTCTTTTTGACAAATATTGTTTTCCTATGTACAAAAAATGCATCACAGTGCCGAAAATGGCAGATTTTCGCTAAGTATTGTTTTTTCCCAAATTACTGTGAATGCACCGCAGCACTGCACTCGGCAGCTCCGGTCAGAGAGAGAGAAAAAAACTTTTTTTTCGCCTTCTCTGAGAGTCAGATGAGGAAACGATTTGGGGAAAATAACAGTTTCACCACTGAAAATGTCCTTTTTGTAAGCTGTGAAGTGATATGGTCGAGTCCTGTGATGGTTTAAGCCGAGGAGAGTGGAATATTGTTGAAGAATATCCTGGTAAATGTTAAATGTATGCATTTTACAGCCTGTTTCTAAAATATATGAACAAATAGTGTGAACCAGTGTACACTTTGAACTATAAAACCAGTCAGGATATGCTATTTTTTGTGAGGAAGTGATTATTTTGAGCTGCAAATGAGTAGTTAGCTGTGTTAGCAGTGAAAAACTAAGCTAGCACCCCCTACACGTGTGGTTTTTTAGCAGGTGCACTGCACGTGAGCTAACACGCTGTGTGGAGTAATTGCTCTGCATGTTTTGTGCAGGCTGGTTTTCCATTGATAGAATCCTTTTAAAGAACGAGCAGTGCTATCCATGGACTGGATTCTGCAAAGGACGTTCTGGATCTGATGGCCACCTGTTTTCCAGGAGGGTGGTACGACAAAAAAAAAAAACGGATTTCCCATTTCCATTGGAGGATTTGTGTCTTCTTATTTCATCTGAGATCTCAGACCTTTTTTTTTAATATATTTTTTTACTAGAGTCAGGCCTGACACACACACACACACACACACACACACACACACACACACACACACACACACACACACACACACACACACACACACACACAAACTGATGCATCAGAAAGAGACACTAAGCAATTGGACAATTTAAATCCTAACGAGAAAAAAACTGAGTGCAACAAACTGAAATGGACAATGTGAAGAACTGCACAAAAAGGAACAACCTAAATGAACAGTATTGAAACTGATAAATGATTGGTGACAGAGGTCATTCAACTGATTGAGCTAATTTTTTTTCCCCCTTTGTTCCATTTGTTTCTGTTCATGTTTATGTTGTGAAACTATTTTTTTTTTTGGGGGGGGGGGGGGTGAAGTCTTTTAATGAGAAGGTTAAAATCTTGAGAATACACATTCTACCTTTCTACTAAAGTAATTGTCAGTCTCTTATTGTGGTTGGGGGTTTCTTTTCACTCTAAACAGTTATCATTGCCAGTCTCCTTAGGAATCCTAGTTATTTGAGCCCTGTGTTGTGTAGATTTAGACAGTTTGTGTTTCTGAAGACCCAATTGATTCAGATTTAGATTCTTTTTCCTGACTACACAGAAAAGGGGTTACATTTACATTTATTTATCATTTGCAACTCTTTACTGTACTACTATACTACTACTACTACAATAACTACTGTTATATAGTTTGTAGCTCTGGCTCTCTCTTAAGAACTGCTGTTGATACTTGTTTATTATACTACTATAATATAATATAGTATGTATTATATATTATAATATGTTTTATATAACTATATACTTAGTTAAATTTAGTTATATTTTTAACAATTGCTATATTCTATGTTTATATATTTAGTTAGACTTTTTAAGAACATTCTTTTTCTCTTAGTTATATTCTCATCCTTATTCTTCTTTATTGTTTATATTTTATGTTTATGTGTTTGTTTAACCTGCTGCTGCAACAAAAGACTTTCCCAAATTGAGATCAATGAAGTAAAAGTCTAAGTCTACAGCTTAGGCAGAACACCATCAGCGGCCTGGAAAGCATCGACAAATCCTTGCTCCGTGGAAAACTGAAGCTCTGGTGCTTTCAATTTGACTGATGTGGCCACTAGCCATCTATGAGGTCCCCTTGTGCAGAGTTGAAAGGCTGGAAATCAGTTCATGTGCCAAGAAGTGGTTGGGTCTCCCAAGGTGCTTCACCAACGTCCTCTGTCCAGCCTCATAGAGGAGTACAAATGCTCGAAAGTGAGGTTGGAAATGATGCTGTCAGACTCTGGATGACGCGAATGAATGGACTTCGCTTTCATTTCTGATAATGGACACCTCGAAGGGCATTATCCCGCTTATACCATGGCCACTTACGAAAGAAACAAATATTAAATCAATTATTAATTTGTTAATGTTGTTTTTCAGAGCCAGAGCAAGTTTTTCACAAGAAGCGGCTGAGTGGACTATTTAATATCTCTCGTTGTGACGCGTTGCCAAGGTAACCGGCTCTGGCCACAGAACCTGCAGCTCGGTCGGCCGCAGCTGTTATATTAAGCCTAATCAGTGGAGGGAAGTGAGATGATTGCTGAACGTTATGTTACGTGATACAAAGTATCATTTCAGAGGGCAAGTGCACCTCTTACCGCTTGTGTGTGTCCTCTACTGTCCTGCCGTTGTGATAATGTGTGTTCTGAGTTTCTGTTGCCATGGTTACCAACTAGCGTTTGAGCCAGCGCAATAATTTAGAACAATCCGGCTATTTGACTGGAACTTTTTTATAGATGTCCACAACACTTTTTAATGGACACCCTGCAGCCAATCAGAATCGAATATTCACCCAGACCATGGTATAAAGACTCAGTAGTCTAGTATTAAAACAAATAGCTGCTTAACTTAAAATAGGCATCAAGATATCAAATGCAAACAAATAAAAGTGACCAGGCCAGTATTGTACTTTTTGGAACTGCGCTCCTAACTCGTATTCTCAGTGCAGTGTATTGTAAAATGCAGTGCAGTGTATTGACGTGTCGTAAGTTTGTGGTGTTAAAAGCAGCTTTGTGCTTCCCACCTCCCGAGATCCCGAGCTTCAAAACAAACTGCTGCTAGCTGCCGTGTTCCGCGCATGCGCTGTTCAGTGGCGTCTGTCACAGACCCGACCTGTAAACGTTGTAAACGTTGGTAGTTAATAAATACTATTTTATTCTTGTTTATTTTTAATCACTATCCCATATATTGTAAATGTGATTAAAAACAACAATAAATATACATATGTATATATATTATTTATCGATACCTGATCGGAACGAAACGTCCGATCGAGTCACGTGATCAGCCCCGATTTCCAATCACGTGATCAGATCGGGACAACCCTACCAGCGAGGACAGTGGATGAGATGGGAGGGAGTTAAGAGGAGAAGCTTCTTGTGGAGAGAGCTGTGGAAGACAGAGGCACCTCAGATCAGTTTCATCTTGCGGGCCACTTACAATGTTCTGCCATCTCCCAGAAACCTCAAGCTTTGGTATGGTGAAAACCCAAAGTGCCCTCTTTGCCCTTGTCCAGCAGGCCTCAAGCACATTTTGGTTGGCACAAGGTCGTCATACCTGGCCTGGAGCTCAAATGCCTGGCTGCTACCCTGGAAACCAGATGAACATCCATCAGTGCCCTACCTCCCACCTCACCATATCACCCTATGAGCAGAAAATTTGTCTGTGAGGGTGCAAAGCAAGCCAGGGCCTGGACAATAAGTTCAGACTGTGACTACCTAGGGGAGGCATGAGATTGGACCTTGTTGGTTGACCTAGACAAGAAGTTGCATTTTCCACCAGAGATATGTTGTATTTTGACCTCAAATTCTATCTCTCCTATGTACTTGTTTTCTGTTTTGTTTTGTTTTTATTATGTATTATGACCCTTGTATGCCTCAGTGGCTCTTAACACCATGCCGGAGGACTACAGTTGGAAACTAGCCTTTGGCTAACACTGGCACATTTACAGTAATGTATGATTGATGTGTGCTGTCCTCTTTAAATAAACTTAAGAAGTAAGAAGAAGAAGATCGCCAACACAAATCTTAGGCCAGATCTTGTGCTTTGGTCCCCCTCAAATATCCCCCTCAAAAGTCCCTCAAATATGCTGAATTAGAAGCTGGATTAAAAGGCTAGACCCCAACTGGGCCACCATGTGACCCTTCTGCCAGCAGGGAGAGCTGGTGGTAAGGCAGAGGGGGGCGCACCTGGGACGCCAGGTGTTGCTGATGAACCCTCTAGAGGTGTTGTGGGCCTATCATAGAAACACTGGTGAAGGAGGGCACCCACCTGATGACCCCAATGATGCTAAGACACACCTTAGCCCCAAGGACATCTCGTGTTTCCCAATCAGAATACAGGATCATCCCCAGCTCATCTTATTAGGTGTAGATAAGGGATTGTATCATCTAGTCCTGTGCAGAACTAAATGTTCATTGATATCATTATGATGTGTATAATAAATTCATTATGTCCTCGATCCAGTTATTGCTGCTTAGATTGTGTGTTTAGACTCTTTTTGTAGATAATGAGGTGAAATTTGACCGCAGCCCCTAACACAAGGTAAGATAATGGTGCAAGCAGCTTTTTTCCCCTCAATTGTTTTTTTTTTTTTTAATCTTTAAATCCATGTTATCTCCACTTCTCCTAATCCATCCACCTGAAAGGTATGGACTGTCAAGATGTGAATTAACAGCATGATTATTACACAGGTACGCTGTGAGCCAGTCACTATGAAAAGTGTGTAGTTTCATCAGACACGTGTAAGTTGAGTAAGTTCTGAGGGAGTGTGTGATTGACATGGTAATTGCAGGAATGTGGCTGTTGCCCCCAAATTGAATATTCATTTCATCACCATAAGCCATCTTCTGACCAGACACGTGTCCACAGACTACATATAATCACGCCAGCCCAGGACCTCCATTTGTGGCTTCTTCACCTGCAAGATTACCTGAGACAAGCCACCCTGACAGTACTTGAGTAAAGTGTATTAAATACAGTTTATTACACTTATTTACTGAATAGTTGAACAATGAATTACTCTACATGAACCTTTGATCCCAGTACTGTGAATAAAATTATATTTGTTGGTGTGTGTATTCAGAGCTGGTTTAACACAATTAACAATTGTATAGAATGTGGACTTGAAGGGGAGCACTTTGACCTCCTCCAGAGCCTCACAGGAGGGAGAACTTCAGCAGAATTTTGTCAGAAATCATACAAATTCATTCATATTTATTTTGATAGTTTAGAAAAAAAGAGAGCAGTGGTGAGTTAAAGAATTCTGAGAATGAGGAAAAAGGGTGTTTTCTGTCTCACAGGCTGCATCACTGATGGACTGTAACTTATTTTGCTGTTAAAACCTTAATGACCATTGCAAGTGTGAAGGAAACTGCAGATACATTTTCACACTTAATGTTATTTGAAATCAAATTCCGCAATAATATCAATGATGTAAATAATATAAATGATGTCAAACTGGGACTCTTATTTAACTGCACATGCAAATCCACACAGTTGCGTGAATGAACGGTGGAGTTACATGGATCTCTTGGTTAAAGTTGGTTAGACTCCTATTGTAAGAAGGGTTTTCAACCTCTTCTCCCCTAGTCTCAGTGCTAGGCGGAAATAGTTTTCATAGACTGATCTGATGTGATTACAGGTTGATTTAGGACCCAATTGCGGCACCACCAGTACACGGAAGTCGCTTTCACTGACTTCGATCTCAAGCGTGACAGAGACAGATAAGCTGAAGTACAAATCAATGATTGTTCGGAACTACTGTTTCTCATAGTACAAGATGCAGCAAGATCATTGTTCTGTTCTGAAATGTGTGAACCAAACATTCAACAGTCACAAACAGGCAGAGATCCAGGAAGTGCAGGGCACTCTTAGTCAGTAATTGAAGGCAGAGGTATTTACCAGAGAACAGAAGATCGGACACAGTCAAAGGCAGGCAGGTCTGGTAATGAGAAATCAGTCCGATAATGAACGCTGGAGAGTCTTGCATGATGTGAAGAACAATCTGGCAAAGAGTCAGTGTGAGAGTTGATTTGTAATGAGAATCAGGTGAGGATCATGTTAGGATCCTGTTTTACTTTGGTATCCTCAGTTTCTGTTTTATTTTGGTAGACTTCCTTTGTGTGTCGTAGTTCTCTTTACTTCCTATATGTTTCCCTCCTTTGTGATTTGTGATTGCATCTACCTGGGTCTGTTTAGTTTCCCCTCTATTTAAGTCTGAGTGTTTCTTTTGTCTTTGTGGGATCATTCCAATTGTATGGTTTTCCTGTCTCCTGGTTTCTACAGTGAGTATTCCTGGTCTAGTCTTGATTTCCCCATTAGTTATTATTTTGTGGTTTTTCTAGTATTTGCTTTTGGTTTTTGGATTTTGGATTGCCGTCTTTTGTTAATAAAGCACCGGGGACTGTTTTTGCTCAACTTCTTTTGTCAGTCTGCACTTTTGGGTTCACACCTTAGTTTTTTCCTTTGCTCCACAACACCAAGTCATAACAGATCAGGTAAGTGTGCAGGTGGGCGTGGCTGGAAAGGGAAGTGAGGGTGGAGAAGTACTGGCTGCTCAGGTGAACAGATGAGGAAATGGTAGCAGGTAAGAGACAGAGAGGTGCTGTGACAGGTATACATTACCATACCTGATACCCAGTTGGTACGTATAGTCACTGTGATGTCTGCAAAAGATTGTGAAATCTACAACAGGTTCTGCTCAGTTATGAAGCGTTGTCTATTGAGCTTCTTAATCTGTCACTGTGTGATGAAATCCTATGTGCCCCATTATTTAAGACTGATGTAGGGGTGATGTAATCCCGGTTTAAGGTTGCGCTCACATTGTCTCTTTTTGTTTTTTGTTCAAACAGGACTGACTTCTTAACTGAACCCTAATCCTAACATATCAAATGGGCATCTGCTAGTTTCTTTCACAGGGCTAACTAACTGAATAGATAGTTAAGTTAGCTAGCATTGTGAATAACCTTAATCTGATTTACAATAACTTGTAAATCAGATTAGATTGTTACTGGAGCTATGCATGCAGACTAAGGAGAATGGACTGACTAATGTCATGGCCCAACACTGGGATTCTACAGGAGATGTAAAATTAAGAACTTAAGAAAATTTAGAAATGTATTTGAGCAAGTTAAAAAGAAGAGTTAAGTCTTCAGTAGCTCAGATTGTTGCAGATTAATGTTGTTTGTACAAACATGTATCAAATACTTTGATGATGTGGGATGCTTATCCAGCAGGTCGGGGATTTTATCCGTTTAACACTGATGGTTGCTTCAGGAAAACAGTAGATTTTCACCACCTTTGCATGGAAATTCCAAATTATTATGGAATCCTTGATGATCTACATTTTTGGGACTTGGAGATGGAAAAACTGCATATTGTGTGAGGAGTTTTGGGGAGTTACCTGTGTTTTTCCCTGAGGAGGAGCAGGTGTCACTGGAGAAATGCCGCCTAGAGACTCAGTTACTAGATGTGTGTGGCAGCTTGCCCTCCTTCCATTAATTATAATAATGCTAATCTCACGTGAGACTACAGTTCTGGGTCTCCCACCTCTCATTGGTATTCCAACACACATACTCCTCCTCGTTCTCTGGGCCACTGTTCCTCATCTGTCCAGCATCTCTGTGTCTGGCCAGGTCCATGTTTATTGACAAAAAATAAATCCAAACATACGCTGCACATATGGCATAAAAATGAGAAGCATAATCACTGTGGCTGCACGGTGGCGCAGCAGGTACAGTAGTGCACATGCCTCACAGCAAGAAGGTCGCTGGTTGGATCCCCAGATGGGGCCTTTCTGTGTGAAGTTTGCATGTTCTTCCTGTGCATGCGTGGGTTCTCTCCGGGCACTCCGGCTTCCTCCCACAGACCAAAAACATGCTCATTAGGTTGATTGGTGACTCTAAAATTGCCCCTAGGTGTGAGTGTGAGTGTGAATGGTTGCCCTGCGATCGGTTGGCGACCGGTCCAGGGTGTACCCCGCCTCTCGCCTGTTGACAGCTGGGATAGGCTCCAGCACCCCCGCAACCCTGAAAGGGATAGGTGGTATAGAAAATGGATGGATGGATGGATAATCACTGTGGTAGATACTCAGCTAAAAGGGGATGCAACAGTGGTTGGTCTTGGTGTCTGGTTCCCTTTCCTTTTTTGCCTGCAGCAAAGCTGGGCCAGCCACTTAAACGCAAATGTATGTCTGTGAGTGAGTGAGTGAGTGAGTGAGTGAGTGAGTGACTTATGAAACTACATCAGTGGTTGGTCGAGTGTTGGAGGTTCTTCATTGGCCATTGCTCTTTCAAAATTGATCTAAGGCTCTCTGAGTATAGGCGCAGTCCTCTTAGGCTATCGTTACTGGGTTCATCCCTTGCTCATGAAAGACTGAAGAGTCAAATTTTTCTTCAGTACCTAGCTACAGCTGGAATAAGTTCTCTTTCAAATAAAAAAAACATCTAAAGATAGGAGTGGAAAGTGCATTCATAACATGTTTTGACTCAAACAGTGTCATGTGATATGCTACTTCAGTACACTTTAAGAACAAATATTACCAAGATCACTACAGAAAACTGAAGATGAACATTCAATATCTCACTGATTATTTGGTTAACACATTAACCATAAACAGTTCAGCCATATACTAGGCTTCAACCTAGTCTTGTTTTAAGATGTAAATGTAGCAAATTGCAGAAAAGTTGTGACATGCTAGGTCTTGAACAGAAATTGCTAAAATAGTGTGTAAACGTACAAAATGTAGTGTAAATGCATAGGGGATTTGGTGGTGGCTGAGTTTGAGTGAGAAAATTGTGATCGATTTTCAGAGATGTGAAAGGTGGCCAGCAGTAATATACGGAATGTCAGTGCAGCAATGCCAATACTTAATGCTGGAAAAACAGGAAAAATTATAAAAAATGGAATGATAATAAATAACAGGACAGGCCTTATTTATGGAAGACTTTTTGAAACATCATAGCAGGAACAGCACAAGGTGGTAATAATAGCATAAGGGATGCATTCTACTTCCACTTCCACGGCTCTGGTATGTGCATGTTGGCTTACTGTATACTTACTGACTTAATGGCTCACCTAAAAGTAACAGAGCCACCATTAATCTGAATGTCCATGTCTATTGCAGACCATATTGTGTAATTTTGTGATAGTTAAAAATCTGTCCAAAATGATGAGTTCAATTACTGAGGAGCACAGTGAAGATTTCATTCCCCATCTCCACCTGTAACTTAATAAAGAGGAAACAAAAGGGAAAAACTGGATGTTAAGAGGTTACATAACAACTGCTAGAACTAATTCTAATCAATAATACCACATTACACTGAGAAAAGGATGTTCTATCATTTCATTAGTTGGAGCAATTTATTGGCTAAAAGCCTTTAAGAATAACTGACAGCTAGCTAATTTCTCTGATATCATGATGTGGCTTCCAATCAAAACAGAAGGGCTATAGAGTTCCACAGCCAATTAACTAAAGACCAGACTGACAGTATTAAAACAGAAAATGGAGCCAAAGGAGTCTTAGTTGAGGAACAGGAACTAAGATTAGGAAATTACATAGATATACATACATATTACATTTTTTAATATTACACCTTCTTCCCTAATTTTCTGTCGTCTTTTTTAATGACATTTTTGGAACATACATATGACATGTGAGCAACTACCCAAGACCCCAAACGTCTCAAAGTCACTGAGTGAAAACTGATTGTAGATTTTTGTTAGAGAATATGCACCTAATGAAGGTGGGTCCTGCATGTAGCCCCTTTATGCGAGGGGCTCTCAGATAAAATATTGTTTTAATAGCATTATGTTAAGAAGATTTCCAGTGTTTCCTTGTGTTTTTCTGTCCCAGTGTTCCCAGTGCTCCCATGTCTGTTTCTCTCTTTTTTATGTCTTGTCTATGTGTGTTATCATTAACCCCATCATTGTCTGTGAAGCTCCCCTCTCACATGAAGACCTTCACCTCACCTTCCATGTTTCCTTTGTTAACTGTTCTCTCTTTGTGTCTAAAGATCACCACTCATCACCCAAAACCCTAACTCCTCTGCCAGCCTGCCTACAACCTCCAAGCCTTCATGCCATGCTTAATCCACTGCCTCTGGACCTCATTCCTCATTACTATCCCCTCATCCTTATTCCCAGTTACAATAAAACTGTACCTTTACCTCTTTTACTACCCAACCCACCTGTCGTCTGTGTCCTGCACTTGGATCCGACTTGTGGTCAACAACATGGACTGAATACAACACATAAATAAATAAATTAGCCATTTAAATGTAAGAGTAAAGGAGGCAACATGGAATATGGTTTACATATCTGACCCGAAACTATGTCATTTAATAATGATGTAAACAGGGAATATCTGAAATGATATTTCAGAAGAGAAACAACATACCTCAAAATACAAAACATTATTAAAGTAACAGTAGACAAAGTGACCATATAAGCTGTGCAGTCATTATCATTTCACTCTAAATTGCATGATAACTTTCAGTTTTGCAAGGCATACTGTATAGATCTCCATGCATGTATACATAAAACAAATAATACCTAAATTTATCTGCATTGTATCTATGTTTTGTCATTCTGCAAGCACTTTGAATTTCTTTTATATGAGCTTGTGCACTAAAAATGAACTTCACCTGACCTGACTACCATAAATTCTCAATTATTTATTTACCTCATTGACTTAATTTCTTCTTATATAAGAGAATTTATAGAATTAAGTAAGGACTGAAAGTTAGGTTAACTGTAATATATCACTAAAATGGTATTGTAAAATCTGGGGATTGTTTGTGGAAGCTGGTTATTAGGACCCATATTAACATTTATTGGCAGGTTATCATGACCGTAGCAAAGAGGAGGTCAAGCAACGTAGTATAAACAGTAGCAAAGTCTGATAGTGATGAGCCCTTTCGAGATGCCCCTTTCATACCCAACCGTGAGACTTCATGCCCTGTTACCACTGAACCTGTTTACCAGTGGAATTTTCCAAACTGGTGTTTTTTGAGCATTCCAAATCTTCCCCAGTCTTTTGTTTTTGTTTTTGTTTGACATGTGTTGCTGGCAGAACATAATGAATAAGCAGGCACAAAAATCAATGAAATTCCATCCATCCATCCATTATCTATACCGCCTATCCCTTTCGGGGTTGCGGGGGGCTGGAGCCTATCCCAGCTACAATGGGCGAGAGGCGGGGTACACCCTGAACCGGTCGCCAGCCGATTGCAGGGCCACATGAAAGGACAAACAAACATTCACACTCACACTCACACCTATGGACAATTTAGAGTCATCAATTAACCTAATGAGCATGTTTTTGGTCTGTGGGAGGAAGCCGGAGTACCCGGAGAGAACCCACGCATGCACGGGAAGAACATGCAAACTTCACACAGAAAGGCCCCGCCTGACCCGGGGATCGAACCGGCAACCTTCTTGCTGTGAGGCACGCGCACTACCTGCTGCGCCACCGTGCAGCCCATCAATGAAATTGATGAGGTAAAATAGTTATCACATTCTGTGTTGCTTATGTTATACACAGTGTCCTATCTTTTTTGGAATTAGGGTTGGATACTAAATTTCGAAATGCTCAGTATTGCATACTGATCAACTGATCACTGATCATTTGATGCTGACGTGCTGAGGTAAGCGTATCGTCTCACTTCCTGTTTCTGGTTGCTGCCTTACGAGTAGTGTGCGTTTGTCGCTCTTGTTCCTCTGAGTGTAATTTGCTCTGTGTTTTGTTACAGCGGCCTTTTATCCGCACTCTAGAGTAACATTAGTTCTGCTCAAGCACCCATAAGTCTGTTTATTTAGCGACCGTCAATTTTATTTGTCTACGCGCTTGTCTGCTCTGCTAGCTATACCAACTTAGCCTAGCAGCTAGCGATGGCTTCTCTCTGTCCCTCTCCAGCTCTCTCCTGCTTGGTGTGTCACATGTTTAGCTACTCCTCTGCCTCCTTTAGTGATACTGGTACGTGTAATAAATGTAGTTTATTTGGTGAGTTGGAGGCGAGGCTTAGTGAATTGGAAGCTCGGCTCCGCACCATGGAAACAAAACCATTAGCTATAGTTAGCCAGGCCCCCGTAGTCGGTGCGGACCGACCAAGTGCAGCTCTGGCTAGCCGTCCCTCGACAGCTCCCGAGCAGCCGGGAAACCAGGGAGGCTGGGTGACTATTCGAAGGAAGCATAGTCCCAAGCTGAAGCCCACGGGTCACTACCAACCGCTTCATGTTTCTAACAGGTTCTCCCCACTCGGCGACACACCCGCTGAGAAACCAACTCTGATTATTGGCAGCTCCATTTTGAGAAATGTGAAGTTAGCGACACCAGCGACCATAGTCAAATGCCTGCCGGGGGCCAGAGCGGGCGACGTCGAATCAAATTTGAAACTGCTGGCTAAGGATAAGCGTAAATACCGTAAGATTGTTATTCACGTCGGCGGTAATGACACCCGGTTACGCCAATCGGAGGTCACTAAAATTAATGTGGAATCGGTGTGTACATATGCTAAAACGATGTCGGACTCCGTAGTTTTCTCTGGACCCCTGCCAAATCTGACCAGTGATGATATGTTTAGCCGCATGTCATCGTTCAATCGCTGGCTGTCGAGGTGGTGTCCAGCAAACGGTGTGGGCTTCATTGATAATTGGCAGACTTTCTGGGGAAGACCTGGTCTGATTAGGAGAGACGGCATCCATCCCACTTTGGAGGGAGCAGCTCTCATCTCTAGAAATCTGACCGATTTTATTTATGAACCTAACCCCTGACAACTCAGAGTTGAGACCAGGAGGCAGAGCTGCAGTCCTACACGCTTCTCTGCGCCTCCATTAGAGCAGTTACCCACCCAACACTCCATAGAGACTGTGTCTGCCCCCCGACCACGTAAACTAAGTAAACCAAAAGTACAGAGAAGAGGAGTTAAACATAAGAATCTAATTAAAATTAGAACAACCTCTGCAATAGTACAACAAGATAGGAGAATTAAATGTGGACTCCTTAACATCAGATCTTTGTCCTCTAAAGCTGTTCTAGTAAATGAGTTAATATCAGACCATAATGTTGATTTATTTTGTCTGACTGAAACCTGGCTGTGTCCTGAAGAGTATGTGAGCCTAAATGAAGCTACTCCTCCGAGCCATATTAATACTCACATTCCTCGAGGCAGCGGCAGAGGAGGTGGAGTTGCAGCCATTTTTGACTCAAGCCTTTTGATCAACCCTAAACCTAAACTCGACTACAAGTCATTTGAAAGCCTTGTTCTCACTCTTTCTCATGAGAAATGGAAAACAGTGCAGCCACTTTTATTTGTTGTAGTATACCGCTCTCCTGGTCCTTACTCCGAATTTATAGCTGAGTTCTTGGAGTTTCTATCAAGCTTAGTTCTTGAAGCAGATAAAGTAATTATTGTAGGTGACTTTAATGTACATGTCGACGTTGATAATGACAGCCTTAGCACTGCGTTTATCTCAGTATTAGACTCAGTTGGCTTCCGCCAGAATGTACATGAACCGACTCACTGTTTTAACCACACCCTCGACCTTGTTCTGACATATGGCATTGAAATCGAAGACTTAATAGTCTCCTCACAGAATCCTCTTTTATCAGACCATCATTTAATAACTTTCGAATTCATATTACCAGACTACCAGCCAGTAGGCAAAAATTCTTATACCAGACTCCTATCTGATAGTGCTGTAGCTAAATTTAAGGATATGATCCCATCAGTATTTAATTCAATGGCATGTCTCAATACAACAGAGGAGTCTTATGCTAACGTTAGTCCCTCCCAGATTGACTTCCTGGTTGATAGTGCTACAGGATCGTTGCGTATGACACTTGACTCTGTTGCTCCCCTAAAAAAGAAGAAAATTAAACATAGGAGGTTAGCTCCATGGTATACTCCTCAAACCCGCAAATTAAAGCAAACTTCACGGAAAATAGAAAGGAAATGGCGTTCTACCAAATTGGAAGAATTTCGGTCCGCCTGGCAAGACAGTCTTAAAATATACAGGAAAGCCCTCCGCAGTGCCAGGGCAGCCTATTACTCTGCACTAATAGAGGAAAATAAGAACAATCCCAGGTTTCTCTTCAGCACTGTAGCCAGGCTGACAGAGAGCCATAATTCTTGTGAACCATGTATTCCTTTAGCTCTGAACAGTAATGACTTCATGAGCTTCTTTAATGATAAAATTCTAACTATTAGAGACAGAATTCATCGACTCCTGCCGTTAACAGGTACTGTTTTGTCTTCAAACGCAGAAATCGTAGAAACTGTTACTCAGTCTGTCGCAGTTTTAGACTGTTTTACTCCTGTTGACCTTCACCAACTAATTTCAATAATTTCATCATCAAAATCATCTACCTGTATTTTAGATCCTATCCCGACTAAGCTGTTTAAAGAAGTATTACCTCTAATTGACTCTTCAGTTTTAGACATGATCAATCTCTCTTTATCAACAGGCTACGTACCACAGTCCTTTAAAGTAGCTGTGATAAAACCGCTACTGAAAAAGCCTACTCTTGATCCAGGGGTTTTAGCCAACTATAGACCGATATCCAACCTTCCCTTTCTCTCAAAAACTCTTGAGAAAGCAGTTGCCAATCAGCTGTGCGACTTTCTAAACAATAATAGTTTATTCGAGGATTTCCAGTCAGGATTTAGAGTGCATCATAGCACAGAGACAGCACTGGTTAAAGTTACAAATGACCTTCTAATTGCATCTGATAAAGGATTTGTCTCTGTACTAGTCTTACTGGATCTTAGTGCTGCATTTGACACCATTGACCATGGCATCCTATTGCAGACACTGGAACATTTCATTGGCATTAAGGGAACTGCGCTAAGCTGGTTTAAATCCTACTTGTCAGATCGCTCTCAGTTTGTACGCGTTAATGACGACTCCTCTGTGCTCACTAAAGTCAGCTATGGAGTTCCGCAGGGTTCTGTGCTTGGACCAATTCTATTCACCTTATATATGCTTCCTTTAGGTAAGATTATCAGGAAGCACTCAATAAATTTTCATTGCTATGCAGATGATACCCAGCTATATTTATCAATGAAACCGGAAGAAACCAGTCAGTTAACTAGACTACAAGCATGTCTTCATGACATAAAGACCTGGATGACCTGCAATTTTCTGATGCTAAACTCGGACAAAACTGAAGTTATAGTAGTAGGCCCTAAACATCTTAGAAGGTCACTTTCTGATGACATAGCAGTTATGGATGGCATTGCGCTGGCCTCCAGCACCACTGTAAAGAATCTGGGAGTTATCTTTGACCAAGACATGTCCTTTCACTCCCATGTAAAACAAATTTCAAGGACTGCCTTTTTTCACCTACGTAATATCGCAAAAATCAGGCATATTTTGTCTCAAAATGATGCAGAAAAACTAGTCCATGCATTCGTAACTTCCAGGCTGGATTATTGCAATTCTTTACTATCAGGCTGCCCAAATTCGCTGCTGAATATTCTCCAGTTGCTCCAGAACGCTGCAGCACGTGTTCTGACAAAAACCAGGAAGCGAGATCATATTTCTCCAACACTCGCCACTTTGCACTGGCTCCCTGTAAAGTTTAGAATAGAGTTTAAAATTCTCCTCCTTACTTACAAAGCCATAAGTGGCCAGGCACCTTCTTATCTTAAAGAGCTCATAGTACCTTATTGCCCTACTCGAACACTGCGTTCCCAGAATGCAGGTCTACTTATGGTTCCTAAAGTCTCAAAAAGCAGAACAGGAGTCAGAGCATTTAGCTATCAAGCTCCTCTCCTGTGGAACCATCTTCCAGTCTTTGTCCGGGAGGCAGACACTGTCTCTACATTTAAGAGTAGGCTTAAAACTTTCCTTTTTGATAAAGCTTATAGTTAGGGCTGGCTCAGGCTTGTCCTGGACCAGCCCCTAGTTATGCTGCTATAGGATTAGACTGTTGGGGGACATCCAAAGATACACCGAGCTCCTCCGTCCTTCTGTCCCTCTCCATCCGCACGCTCTCATGTCCTACCACGGCGTGTTACTAACTTAGCTCCTTCCCCGGAGTCTCTGTGCTTTGTTGTCTTGCAGGTTCCCATGGACAGTGGCTGAATCTGGATTGTGGATTTCAGCTGCGTCTCCTGCCTTGGCCCTGCCTGACATCCACTGCAACTGCTACTGCTGTTATTACATCCACTGTCACTGTTACTGTGACTGCATGTCTGTCTCTCTGTCTCTGTCTCTCTCTCTCTCTCTCTCTCTCTCTCTCTGACTGCTTTTCTTTCTGTCTGTCTGTCTGTCTGTCTGTCTGTCTGTCTGTCTGTCTGTCTGTCTGTCTGTCTGTCTGTCTGTCTGTCTCACTCTCTCTCTCTTGCTCTTCCTCTCTCACCCAACCGGTCGAGGCAGATGGCCGCCCACCCAGAGTCTGGTTCTGCTCGAGGTTTCTGCCTGTTAAAAGGAAGTTTTTCCTCGCCACTGTCGCCAAGTGCTTGCTCATGGGGGAATTGTTGGTTTCTTTGTAGATAAAAGAGCTTGGTCTGTACCAGCTCTATATGGAAAGTGTCCTGAGACAACTTCTGTTGTGATTTGGCGCTATACAAATAAAATAAATTGAATTGAATTGAAATTGAAATCACGTACAGTAAGTTTGACTTACATAATGATTTAACCCAAAAATCCCAACACATGCAGGTTACCGCTGTGAAATCAATGACACACTACAAACAAATAACTAAATAAGTAATCGAACAAAACATGCATTGTAGTGGGAACATGTATTGTATTCTGTTAAATTTATACTTTACACAGCATCCCAACTTTTTTGGAATTCAGGTTGTAGGCCTGGCAGGCATATAAACTAGCATTAAGACAACATTGACAAACCATGCATACCACAATGATCCAGCAAGGATTTGCCTTTGGTGCAGGGTTCTTGTAGCGAGAGCCTGATGGCGGGCATGTGTGCTGAGAGAGACAGAGGGCAGGGGTTAGAGCAGACAGACAGACCAACACCAATCACACAACAATCACGCTAGAAAGACTGACAATAGCAAAAACATTCAACAGGCGGCCATATGTCACAGGCAGTTGTCACAGAAGTTGGCGATCAAGGTAATCCACTGGGCTTGTCTGGATTCTGATCATGGACATCCCAGATGAGGGCAGGGTCCAGGATGAGGAGACGATATATCCAACATAGTCTCCTCTCCAGTTAATGAGTCCACAGTCATAGTAACAAATTAATCTCCTTTGGAAAACGCTAAGATCTAGGAATCTCTGAAGTTGCTTACATCTGGCAGGGCTTTGCCACTTACGTGCCTCTTTTATCTTGCTGGGTCTATCTTTACCTGTCCTTCAGCAATGATGTAACACAAGAGGGGAACAGAGGGGCAAAACTCACATCTCTCCACCCTCACGAACAGGCAGTTCTCTAGATGCTGTTGGAGGACCTGACAGACATGCTGAACATGCTCAGACAGATATTTGGAAAAGATTATGATATCATCCAGGGAAACAAACAAAATGATCCAATATGTCCTGGAGGACATTGTGTACTAGATTGGTGAGCACAAATGGCATAACTACTGTAAATAGGCAAAGTGGCCCAGGGGGGTGTTGAAGCTGGTCTTCCAGTCATAGATCCATGACTCCTTGATATATCTCTCCATAGCCTCCTGTTCAGGCAGTTGCAGCGACAGGGGAGGGCTTGCTGTTTTCCAAACACAGTCTGAAGGTCGTGATATGCAGGGGGGACCAGGGACAGGTTAAGGATCTAAGGACTTGAAACCTGACTGGGAGCCATTTCTCAGGAGGTGTCTGACACTAATTTCTAATTAACTCACTTAGACAGAGGGAAAAGCTTGGAACAACTCCTCGGTCTCCCCTGCCAATATCAGGAAGTCAGTGGTGTACTCCGCAACACTCCAGGGACCCTGGTGGAGAGAGGAGTCTCTCAGAGCCATCCTTAACCCATACTGAATGATTAAACACCATCTCTGCAGTGAAGTCAAAATGAAACATGTCACTGTTGTTGCCCAGGCCAGAGCCTTTCCCTGGCGGAGACCCATAAAGAAAGTGATTTTTTCCCCACCAGTGCATTAAGACCAAGGCTGCTAGTTAAAAACAAAGCCACATTGAATTAGAAATGGTTAACATAATCCAAAATCACCATCATATCATTCAATGATATGTCCATAATGTCCATCAGAGCTTGTGCTATGGTGGGCAAAGAGAGCTCTCTCTGTGGCTACTGCCTGGCAGACACTAAGTCTGCTGGGGTCATAGAGGCTGGATTGCACTGTCAGTAATCAAGACTGAACACAAATGCAGACACTCAACAGCCGGTACGCAGGTATGGTGCAAAAAAAACAAAACAAACAAAAAAAACAAGTCTTTTTTGTCAATTAGGGGCCTTGGCAGAAGGGAGTGCAAGGAGGTGAACTGGCTGGTGGGCTGATGGGCTGGCAGGCTGGTGAGGCAGGTAGATAGACAGAGGCAGACAGGTAATCCTGAGACGGAAAACAGGTGTAAGACTAACAGATACATGTGACATACAGTTAAATTCACATAAGTGCTATAAGATGGCAACAAACTGTGGGTGGCACAATTTGGCAGAGACTGGCTTTTGGTGCACGGTTCTTGTTGTGAAATGGATTTTTCCTGTTTTCCAATAAAACAATGAAATGCCAGTAGATTTACAGATCTTTTCAGTAATTTTAGGTTTTATGTTTAAAATTACAGTTAATTAACCATAATGTAAGATTACATTAATATTATGTTTTTTAATGACAATTTATTGTATTTGTACACCTTTAACTCTAATTTTACATACAATTTTCTGTATGTTTTTACAGGTTTACCACCTTTTTCCATAAGACAATGTAATAACTGTAAATTAACAGATACTAGCCATAATTTAAATATTTACCTTTAGAATAACATTTAATTACTAATAATTTATTATTACAGTATTACTATGTTTTTTAAGGGTAATTTAACATATTTCTTTCATATTCAAATGTAATTTTACACAAAATGCAATGTAATTTTACTGATCTTTCCTGATAATGATAATGAAGAAATGTACGTAAAATTACAGAAATCTGTAGTGTTTACATTAAAAATTGCAGTTCATTAAGGATGTGTGGTTAAGGTGATTTTATGTTTTTTTTTAGAGGTAATAAGTAGTATTTGTAAGTAAGTAAGTAATTTAAGTAATTTACTGTACATTACTGTAAAAAGACAATTTAAAATACATTGTTTTACAGAAAGTGCACTTTAAATAATGTCATTTTACAGAGAGTATTCTGTATTCTTACAGATTTTTGCTTTTTTAAACTATAAAGTGCCTGTACATTTAGATATTGGAAGTAATTTAAATTTTTACCATTTATATGGTATTGTATTAGTACACATTCCACTGTAATTTTGAATATATTTTTTTGTTTTTTACAGGTTTATCACCATTTTCAAAAAGACAATAACTGTAGATTAATGTATATTAGCAGTAATTTAAACATTTACCCCTAAAATTAGACATAATTAACCATAGTAACATTACATTATTAGTATGTTTTTAAAGGCAGCTTGTCTTTTTTATATTCAAATGTAATTTTACATCATATATGATGTCATTTTACAGATCTTTCCCAATAATTGTAATGAAGAAATGTATATAAAATTACATAAATCCGTAGTTATTTCCACAAAATTGTAGGTTATTTAGCACGTGCGGTTAAGTTGATTTTATGTTTTTTAACCCCGGGTCGGGCCTTTCTGTGTGAAGTTTGCATGTTCTTCCCATGCATGCGTGGGTTCTCTCCGGGTACTCCGGCTTCCTCCCACAGACCAAAAACATGCTCATTAGGTTAATTGGTGACTCTAAAATTGCCCCTAGGTGTGTGTGTGTGTGTGTGTGTGTGTGTGTGTGTGTGTGTGTGTGTGTGTGTGTGTGTGTGTGTGTGTGTGTGTGAATGGTTGTTTGTTTGTGCCCTGCAATCGGCTGGCGACCAGTCCAGGGTGTACCCTGCCTCTTGCCCGTTGACAGCCGAGATAGGCTCCGGCCCCCCCGCGACCCCGAAAGGGATAAGCGGCATAGAAAATGGATGGATGGATGGATGGACTAAAAAAAGAAAAACTGAAATATCACATGGTCGTAAGTATTCAGACCCTTTGCTCAGTATTTAGTAGAAGCACCCTTTTGAGCTAATACAGCCATGAGTCTTTTTGGGAATGATGCAACAAGTTTTTCACACCTGGATTTGGGGATCCTTTGCCATTCCTCCTTGCAGATCCTCTCCAGTTCTGTCAGTTTGGATGGTGAACGTTGGTGGACAGCCATTTTAGGTCTCTCCAGAGATGCTCTATTGAGTTTAAGTCAGGGCTCTGGCTGGGCCATTCAAGAACAGTCACGGAGTTGTTCTGAAGCGACTCTGTTATTTTAGCTGTGTGCTTAGGGTCATTGTTTTGTTGGAAGGTGAACCTTGCAGTCTGAGGTCCTGAGCACTCTGGAGAAGATTTTTGTCCAGAATATCCCTGTACTTGGCCGCATTCATCTTTTCTTCGATTGCAACCAGTCCTCTTGTCCATGCAACTGAAAAACACCCCCACAGCATGATGCTGCCACCACCGTGCTTCACTGTTGGGACTGTATTGGACAGGTGATGAGCAGTGCCTGGTTTTCTCCACACATCCATCCATCCATCCATTATCTATACCGCCTATCCCTTTCGGGGTTGCGGGGGGCTGGAGCCTATCCCAGCTACAATGGGCGAGAGGCGGGGTACACCCTGAACCGGTCGCCAGCCGATTGCAGGGCCACATTCAAGGACAAACAACCATTCACACTCACACTCACACCTACGGACAATTTAGAGTCATCAATTAACCTAATGAGCATGTTTTTGGTCTGTGGGAGGAAGCCGGAGTACCCGGAGAGAACCCACGCATGCACGGGAAGAACATGCAAACTTCACACAGAAAGGCCCCGCCTGACCCGGGGATCGAACCGGCAACCTTCGTGCTGTGAGGCACGCGCACTACCTGCTGCGCCACCGTGCAGCCCTTCTCCACACATACTGCTTAGAATTAAGGCCAAAAAGTTCTATCTTGGTCTCATCAGACCAGAGAATCTTATTTCTCACCATCTTGGAGTCCTTCAGGTGTTTTGTTTTTTTTTAGCAAACTCCATGCAGGCTTTCATGTGTCTTGTACTGAGGAGAGGCTTCCGTCAGGCCACTCTGCCATAAAGCCCCGACTGGTGGAGGGCTGCAGTGATGGTTGACTTTGTCGAACTTTCTCTCATCTCCCGACTGCATCTCTGGAGCTCAGCCACAGTGATCTTTGGGTTCTTCTTTACCTCTCTCACCAAGGCTCTTCTCCCACGATTGCTCAGTTTGGCCGGACGGCCAGCTCTAGGAAGGGTTCTGGTCATCCCAAACGTCTTCCATTTAAGGATTATGGAGGCCACTGTGCTCTTAGGAACCCTAAGTGCAGCAGAATTTTTTTGTAAACTTGGCCAGATCTGTGCTTTGCCACAATTCTGTCTCTGAGCTCTTCAGGCAGTTCCTTTGACCTCATGATTCTCATTTTTGCTCTGACATGCACTGTGAGCTGTAAGGTCTTATATAGACAGATGTGTGGCTTTCCCAATCAAGTCAAATCAGTATAATCAAACACAGCTGGACTCCAATGAAGGTAGAACCATCTCAAGGATGATCAGAAGAAATGGACAGTTCCTGAGTTAAATATATGAGTGTCACAGCAAAGAGTCTGACTACTTATGACCATGTGATATTTCAGTTTTTCTTTTTCAATAATCTGCAAAAATGTCAACAGTTCTGTGTTTTTCTGTCAATATGGGGTGCTGTATGTACATTAATGAGGAAAAAAATAAACTTAAATGATTTTAGCAAATGGCTGCAATATAACAAAGAGTGAAACATTTAAGGGGGTCTGAATACTTTCCGTACCCACTGTACATGCAGTGTCTTATTCATGTACAGATATTAGTGCTCATTTTCAGGTTGTGGTAAGTGATAAATTGATGAAGTGCACATTAGGAACTGACCAAACTCTGTGTATCCAAAAACCCTTAACTTAGACTAAACTATGTAACATCAGTGGGGCTATTCTTGTAAATTAGTCATGGAAAGTTTACCACTTTCTACAACTTTTTCATAAAATATTGCAACAACTTTTCCTCAGAATTGTTTTCATGCAAATTTAAAACTGTTGTGTGAAGTATTGCAACACACACACACACACACACACACACACACACACACACACACACACACACACACACACACACAACACACACACACACACACACACACACACACACACACACACACACACACACACACACACACACACACACACACACACGTGTATATGTATTTTATATATGTGTGTATATATATGTATTTATGTATTTTTTATTTATTTAATTGTTTTAATTAGAAACGCACGTCATTCACCTCATGCAATCAGACTAGGCAGATTCAAATTTCAAAGTTGGCGCCTATTTCCAGTTTGCTTCGTCCCGCTCATAACGACCAACCGACCAAGCAAGTGTCCGTCCAATCAGGTTAATAGTAGGCATGTCATGAGTGATGCACGTGAAAGATTTGCCCTCGTGGGCGCGTGATCTGTAAGGAGGATGTATGAAAGAAAGCCACAACGGACATGTCAACCAAACGCCCCTTTGAGGTAAGTGTCCCAGATAACGCATGTGAACGATATCGTAATTCATTTTCATACCTGGAGTGGACAGCCTTGAAGCTAACGTTAGCGTCCCTCTGATAAATTGCTACCATCCCATAAGCTATTATTAACGGATAGCTTTGGTTTTGTGACTAAGTGACTGATGGCAGCCGGGTCATTTATTTTACAGCTAAAGTATTAATTGTTAACGCGTGCTTTCGGGCAAAGCCTTTTCTAACATGGCCAGAGGTTAGTCCTAATTGTGTTCTCTGCTGATGTATATTCATAAAAGTTGTTATTTGTGATTTGAATGTGGTCCAACTGCGTATCGGATACTGCGTTATCCTCTTGTATCGGACTTTCGACGCGAAGGTAATTGTTTTCTCTGCTGTCTGTAGCTGTGATGAAACAGCTGATAGGCAAATTAGTTTTGACCGTTTATGTTCGTGTGCGTTGCGTGTGCGTGCGCCTCGCATGTTTGTTGAGTCAAAAGGGCTGCAGCTGCGTTTGCACAGGCTGCGTGTCTCCTGCTGTCAGCTGTATCGCTTTACACTGAGTTTTCCGTTGATAATGACCGTCAAAATAAAAGCCTTGTTTTAAAAAATGAAGGGATTCTTTGCACAGAGACGCTAGAGCTAGTGTTTTTAATTTGAAAACGCTTCCGGTGTGGTCCCAAAAGTGAAACTTAACCTACTGTACCTACCTCAGAAATGGAGAATTGCCTTAGTTTGTGCCTTACAGTCAGTTACTGTGTCTACCTCCTCAGGAATAGAAATTGTTTAATTTGATACAGTATTGAAAAGGAGGCAAGAAAATACAGTACAATGGATTTTTTTGTTGATTTTCCGGAACAGAAATTAGAAAAAAATTTTAAAAATCAGTCATCTTTCTGGAAAATAATTTTGTTAAAAGAAATCATGAAAAATCGTAATCGTGGTCTAAAAATCATGAATCAAACTCGTAACCTGAGTGAATTGTTACATCCCTACTATGATATGAACTACTTAGATAAATGACATATTGGTAGTAAAGAATTTTTGGTACATGTTAATTTGTGAGCTTTTATTAGCTTTGCACAGAGCCAGGCTGACTTTTTTCTCCTGTTTCCCCATATGTGTCTGAGAACTGCTTGTATTGATGTCATGCCTGTAAATAAGGAGACTTCGACATGGAGAAGGTAAGACCATATTTGCTGCTCTGTTAAACTTTTCGTTTTCACTTGAGCAAATATTACTTTTAAGAATATAATGATGATGGGAGTAATGTGCTGAGTGTAATCTCAAAAGAGAATATTTATCACTCTTTATATCTGCTCTTTTGTGTCTCTCTTAGGAAGTAAAGTGGCACATTGTTGGCTTTGATAGAAAACAGATACTCCTCGATGCTTCACCTTGCACAGCCAAAGTAAGTGTACACACACACACACACACACACACACACACACACACACACAAGAGAAAACAAATTATAGTCCCTCTCCAGTAGCATCGGTTTGTTTTAGAGCAGGGCGATTATAACAAAAGTCAAAATCTCGATTAATTTAACTTTTAATCTTGATTATGATTAATGAACGTTTATCTCCACCCTTGATGAACAATTGTGTATTTTCAGTTTGTTTTGTATTTTACACTGCCCTCACACCTGGATATTTTGTGATATTTTCACATAGTGTCTTTTGGGAGTGAAAACAATGATGTTGGTGTGACACTGGTGTGACACTGTGGTTAAAGTCTAGTTGTGTTTAAGCACAAAACCCACTTGATTGAAGCTATAAAATATCATGGTTTGGGTTAACATGATCACTGTAGACAAGTTTTCAAATTCCTTAAATATATGCAACTTTTACTGTCATGGCAACAGAGTCCATTAGAGTTTGATTATTTTTCGATTAATTGCTCAGCCCTAGTTTGTTGTAAGATTCTTTGTTACATTCTGTTTGCATATGGGTTGCTTGGTGCGTGGTATTAGTGTAATATTCCTCCATGTGCCCCCTTTTAACGCATTCCCTCGAGGTCTCTGCATGGCCCTGGTTAGCTTGTAAAATACAATGGGTTCAGAAAATTTTCATTTTTAATATCAATCTAGACTCCATATCCCTTAATGACAAAGTGAAAACAGAATTTTAGAAATGTTTGCAAGTTTATTAAAAATGTAAAATATCACATTGTACTTTTTAGACCCTTTACTATAACACTTGAAATGAAGCTCAGGTTGCTTCCATTCTCTCAGTCATCTTTGAGTTGTTTCTACACCTTGATTGGAGCCCAGCTGTGGTAAATTCAATTGATTGGACATAATTTGGAAAGGCAGACACCTGTCTATATAAGGTCTCAGAGCTGACAATGCATATCAGAGCAAAAACCAAGCCATGAGGTGGAAGGAAATGCCTGCAGGGCTCAGAGACAGGATTGTGTCAAGGCACAGATCTGGGGAAGGCTACAAACAAATCTGCTACATTGAAGGTTCCCAAGAGCACAGTGGTCCCATAATTCTTAAATCGAAGAAGTTTGGAACAACTAGGGCTCCTCCTGGAGCTGGCCCCCCAGCACAACTGAGCAATTAGGGGTGAGGAGCCTCGGTAAGAGAGGTGTCCAAGAACCTGATGGTCACTGTGTAGAGATGGGAGAAACTTCCAGAAGGTCAGCCATCACAGTAACAGTCCACCGATATGGGCTTTATGGCAGAATGGCCAGATAGAAGCCTCTCCTCAGTGATACACAGGAAAGATGGCTTAGAGTTTTTCTCACAGTCAGAGTCCTTGCCAGATCAGCTTGTTATGCATAATCAAGTTCAAGTTAACTTTATTGATACCCATAGGTAGATTTGTTCCGCAGCAAAACAGGAGAAGGCATCCCACACACCATACCTGTGACATTTGACATCTGGAACAATCCTTATTACTCAACGTGTAAATTTGACGTGAAAATTTTTGGAAATTTCTCTCTCTATATATCAGTTCTTCCTCAGTCCAATCCTTGCCTTTGGTTTGTTTTGTTCTTTTGAACTTTGTTCCTTCCCAGCTTATCTGAGTTCTGTTGTATGGTTGTGCTTTATAAATTTAATTGCAAACTACAACTGCTTAGTAAGTTAAAGATGTGTTGCTGATTACAGCTTGAAGTGGTGATGAGGTCTTAAAATATTTTTAGAAGGTCTTTTGAAAAGGCATTGAAATTAACTTCAGGATTCCTGTAAATACTTTGGTAATGTATGATAAGAAAAAAACAACTCAAATTAGAAATGCTAATTTCAGTTCTCATGTTTGTCTGTAAAACGCCAATAGGTTCACATGGAATGTCTAAACAAATGTCTGTTTTTTCCCTAGATGGACAATCAGAGATATTTAAGGAGGCCCCAGCAGCCAAGCAAGTGAACAGACAGTTTGAAATGATCTGACAACAGTTTCTCACACACAGTATGTATTGCCCAAATTAAATGTGTCTTAAAATGATTTTTACATTTGTTTCTTTTGCAAGAAATAGTTACAAAGTTTAATGGCCATGAACTAAGTCCAAATATTACTGTGCATCTTAATAAGCTGCTCCTGTGCTTGGCAATTGTGGAACAGAGTCCAGCTCCTACTACACATTCATTGCATTGAGAAAAAGGCCTCAAAATTACTCTTATTGCAAATAACATGCAATAAGTAGATTCTGCTATTATATTTTACAAAAACCTATGTAATTATGTCAAATTTTAATCGCCATCCCATGGGGATAGGTTTCTTTTTCACTGCAGTGAAAAAAGAATTCATACCATACATATGCAATGTTGACTTACCTTATGACTTTACACAGCTTTACATGATCAGGATTTTTGGGCCGATAGCTGATCAGTGAGTTTAAATAAACTGATAATGGATCATGATCTCATCGCGTGAGGTAGCAATATGTCTATATCAAAGTATGCCAGCAAACATTGAAAGGCAGGTCGGCCAGCACCATAAATTCCATAAGCTTCCTTGTACCACCCCTTGCCATCTCACTGTCACGCCTGCACGGATGGGCACTGTCTAAAGATGTTTGCTTTAGCATCCGTTTCAGTTAGGGTTGTCCCGATCCGATCACGTGATCGGAAATCGGGGCCGATCATGTGACTGCAGACTCGATCTGATATCGGACGTTATGTCCCGATCAGGTATCGGAAAAATAATATATATATACATATGTATATTTATTGTTATTTTTAATCACATTTACAATATATGGGCTAGTGATTAAAAATAAATGAGAATAAAATAGTATTTATTAAATACCAATGTTTACAGGGCGGGTCTGTGTCTGTGACAGACGCCATTGAACAGCGCATGCGCGGAACACGGCACAATGCAGCAGTTTGTTTTGAAGCTGAGGTGCGTGATATGCTGCTTATGTCTGCTGTGTGGAAATATTTCAAAGTAAACAACGATTGCGCTGGCTCAAATGCTAGTTGGTAACTGTGGCAACAGAAACTCAGAACATACGTTAACATACGTTGTTTCACAGTTTATTAATCACAATAGCAAGGCAGTAGAGGACACACACAAGCGGTAAGAGGTGCACTTGCCCTCTGAAATGATACTTTGTATCACATAACATAACGTTAAGCAATCATCTCACTTCCCTCCACTGATTAGGCCTAATGTAACAGCTGCGGCCAGAGCCGGTTACCATGGCAACGCGTCACAACAAGAGATATTAAATAGTCCACTCAGGCGCTTCTTGTGAAAAACTTATGATTTTAAAGGAAGAAAACAAACATTAACTTATTAATAATTGATTTAACATTTATTTCTTTAGTAAGTGACCATGGTATAAGCGGGATGCCCTTTGAGGTGTCCATTATCAGAAATGAAAGCGAAGTCCATTCATTCATTCGGTTCACGGTTATTTTATTTCTGTGTTCTGTTCTGACTTGAGACTGTAATTCAAGCTACTTCATAGAAGTACAACACACTGCACTGCATTGTGCATAAGTGTTACATGTTAATATAAGAGCCATTGGTTAAAAAAATAAAAAATAAAAAGGACATCCTGGATCTTATTCTCTGCTCTTAGTTCGTTTCATAATGTTTTATAGAAGTATCGGATCGGGACTCAGTATCTGCAGATACTCAAAATCAGTTTCTGTGTTTTGTTTTTTTTTTCTTTTTCCGTGCTCCGTTTCTGGAACTCGGCATGCTCCTCCTTGTGTTTCTTATCCAGGTGCCTGATTAAATTTGTCGCGTTGAATCCTTTTACAGATGCTCCCCCACGAGGTACTGTAGCATTTCATAGATTGCAGATAGCTTGTGTTTTAAACTGTCTTACTCACTTTGAAGAAGTTCCACACCACTGACATGTTTGTTTGTATCTGACAGCATGGATGTTGCGTCCAACAGCTAATGATTCTAGATTCAAAAAACTTTATTGTCCGTCACATAGTGACAGGAGTCCAAACCAAAAGCCACAAAGATGGATAATAAAGTTTTTTCAATTTTAAATCATTAGCTCTCAGATACAAACAAACATGTCTGTGCCATGAAACTTCTTTGGAGTAAATGAGACAGATAAAACACAAGCCATCTGTAATCTATGCAACAGAAGCATCTGCAAAAAGTTTCAACACAACAATGTCATTGATCGAATCGGTGAATTGAGACATTACGGCCGATCACAGAAATTGCATAAAATGCCAAATATCAGATCGGCGTAAACCCTACTTATAAAAAATGTAGACATCCTTATTTATCTTCTTTACGTTGAGTTGACTGCGGTCTACCACACAGCTTAATCCACCAGAGACATTTAGCTCTGTTTAGATGTGGTTTAGGAAATGGGATGTCGGGGATGAAATATACCCCATCGCACCTCATATCAGAGTTGTATTACCCCTGCACATCCCTTGTGATGGCTTCTGGGCGAGGTCCATCTGTCTCCAAAAGTTGTGTATGGCAACTTGTATCTTGAGAAATTGCTTTTACACTTAGCTTCTATGCTAACGACTGCTATGAGAGCAGTCAGACTGGATAATGCAGTAAAACGAAATGGCAATTTGGTCTGATTATCAGGCTAGCAATGCATTAAGTTGAGTATGTGCAGTCAACTCACACTGCATACTCAAAAATTCTTGATAGTTTAGTATACATACGGGCGTTTCCTGCTTACATAATCCACATACTATGCAGCTGGATCACTACATAATCAATCTAACATGCTTTGTATGAATAGTACATGGTAGTACATGGTAATAGTACACACAATAGTAATACAGTATGATGGACAGCATGACAGCTCCTCAAGTGAAGCCAAAACATCTCAATCACCCCCCTGGTGGCTGGCTGTAGTATAGGACTTAAAGTCCACCCTCTCGATGTTGTCAAGTGGAACATGGGCCAAACTCAAAAAAACTCCTGAGTACGTATTTATTATTTTAATTAAATTGTTTTGTAGGTAGGTAGGTAGTTCTTATGCTGATGTTACCTATAGATGAAGGGTGTTTCCAGTTTTGCCCTGTATATGGAGGTCTAGTCAATGTAACTTACTTGTTGAGCACAGGAGCAGCTGCTGAAAGCTGATCGGATTGTGACTGAAAACATGTCATTTGGGCCCAGGGTTAAAAATACTAAAGTGAAGTTTTTACAGATATTATCCTTAAATGTACATATTGATGTATTTTGATGTACAGTGTTTAATTTTCCATTGTCCAATTGTTTAAAATAACTAATACTGTAAATGTGCAGAAATTCCTATTTGATTAAAGGTGCATATTTTGTTTATACATTGTGTCATTGTTTTTGTACTCTGGGAAACCACAATAATGCAGCAAATCAGTGTAGATGGACAAAACAGTTTCATGAAATGACTACTAAATACTCTTAATTTACAGGGATTCGCCTTAAATATAGCTATTTTTGATGTGTTTTTAATATATTCTGCTTTTTTTCTACTGTCCAATAAACATATTTAAATCTCGTAATTCTTTAAAATGACAAATTAATACTGTGAATGGGCAGACATTCATCGCTCGTTTAATGCATTTTTAGCATTTTTATACATTATTTCTTAGTGATTGTACATGAAAGAACAATAAACAGGAAATTACTCTAGGTAGACGAGACCACTCCATTAAATAAATACTAAATACCCTTAATTTAAAGAGAGAGGCATTAAATGTAGCTATTTTCGATGTATTTGTAATGTATTTAGCTTGTTTTTCCACTGTCCAATGGTTGTTTTTTAATATACAAATTCTATAAAATGACAGATTAATACTGTTAATTTACAGACAGTTATCCTAAATTTTATGAACCTAGTTCTTTTTTATACATTCTAACTTTGTTATTGTACATGGAAAAAATTGTATTTTAACATGAAGTTACTGTAGATAGACTTGGCTATTTCCTAAAATAAATAATGTATACTGTGAAATTACAGAGATTAATCTGAAAGGTATCTGATTTTAATGTTTTTTACTGTAATATGTATGTTGTTTTACAGTATAATGGGCGTTTATCACTAATACACTGCATTTTAATTAAATTTGACTGTAAAAATCAACTTTTTTTTACAGTTATTGTATGTAGTTCTGTGATATGGTTATTTACTGTAATTTTACGGTATCTGTTTGGAAACTTTGCTGCCAGTGCTCTTACCGTTTTTTTTACAGTTTTTAATAATACTGTAAAATTACAGAGATTAACCTGAAGGTTATCTGCTTTTTAATGTTTTTTGACATATTATGTATGATATTTTACAGTATAATGGGCATTTATCAACTATTATATGCTGTATTTTAATTATATTTGACTGTAAAAATCTGCTCTGTTTTTTTAAAGTTATTGTACGTACTTCTGTGATATTGTTATTTACTGTAATTTTACGGTATTCGTTTGGAAACTTTGCTGCCAGTGCTTTTACCGTTTTTTTTACAGTTTTTTTTTTTACAGTGTAGGTATGCTGATTCTCAATGATGAGCAGGTGAGCAGTGCCAGACAGACGGCACAGAGGGTTGTTTTTCAAAGACCACTTCATATGGTGAGGGAAGCCCAGTACGTCTGGTGTTATGGGCTTGTTTGGGATTAATATCAACAGGATACTTGTTCCTTTGGGCTCTATTGTGTGAGCAACTGGGACAAGTTGACTTTGACCATAGGCAAAAGTACAAAATAATAAGTAACCACCACAATGCCTTTAATGGGGAACTAGGAAATGTAGGCTGCTGTATGTGTAATTTTTAGCATATTTTTTTTTCAATGTTGCCTGATTAGCTAGACTCCTGCATCTTTATTCTCTTTATACCATTGACCAAAATGGAAGAAATTAGCCTTGGACATAATTGAGTGAACATGTACATATTAACCAGTGCAGATTAGTTTTATATTGATAATTTGCAGCAATTTGCAGGAGAAGGGTATGTTTGTGAGACAAAGAGAAAATATTGGGATTGCTTCAGTTTAGCATTCTAAATGTGTCCCGAACAGCCTTCTGCTGAGCTGGTTGTACTTTACCCAGGCAACTGAACATCAAGGTGAATCCACTTATACATACATACATACATTACATACATACATACTTTTTTTTTCATAAAGAAAGCTATAATTTTTTTCACTGTCAAATAACAACCTTCATTCACATTCCTTTACATAACAAATTGGTTGCATATCTGCACCAATGGTAATTTGTGTATAATCATTCCATTTCCTGTTCAAGTAGTTCCAGGGTCAGCGGTGTCCCTGCCCAGGAGATATGTCTTATAATTAACTCCCACCGTAAACCTCTTTTGTGCAGAAACACATATTACTATTCAAAGCAAGCTCACCACACTCAGTTCAAAGGGGAATTAAGCTCAATTTCCTGTTGCTGGTGACCCCACAGAGATTACTGTGACACTGTAGTGGCAAGATGTGCAGTGTGCTGCTAACAGCTGCATTTCCACAGAGATTAGTTCAACATGCTCCAGTGACCAGGCCTGAACAGATACCGATACTGTTCTATCTGGGTGGTCTGTGCAGAATGACAGTAAACAAAAAGGCAGGATTTAGAAAAACTCACACTTTGTTACTCTCTCAATATACAGTACAAGTAAAACACATTATTGCTCAAACATGTTGATGCAGTCTTATTAATGTGAAAGTTTTTACACACAGTTAATGTTTCTAAAAATAGCAGATTTTTCGTAAGGTAGAGCAAATAATGAATTATGTTATAATACCAGTAACAGACAACAGTCAGTATTTTAAACAAACAAAGAAATCCATACTCAGTGTTTTTCGGAGGAGTTATGTGCTTAAACTATTTCTTGTGAAACAACACCAGCTGAGCGCAGTACCTTTGGGCAGTTTACTGAAGTTGTCACAGTGAGGATGTCAGGTTTGGTACAATTGTGCCTTTACAGAGACTAAAAGACGACGCACAATACTGATAAATGTCATTTCTACATTTCTGTTTGTGTACAGATTAAAGAAAAGAAGGATCAGTGACACAAATAACGCTCCCACAGATGGAGCTCTGTTGGCAGAAGCTGATTAGTGTGTAGTATGCAGTACCTCAATTCCCAAAGAATTAAATAACAACTGGAATGCAATTGTTTGCAAATGAACTACAGTTTTATGAATTGTTTCTGAGCGCATTTAGTAATATTCTTTATACAATTATGTGTTCACAAAGGCTGAACCTTGCTTATGAATGACTGAGCCTTTCCAGGATGCCCCTTTCATACCTGATCATAATGCTATGACCTGTTACCAATATACCTGTTTACCTGTGGACTGTTCCAAACAGGTGTTTTTGGAGCATTTCACATCTTTCCCAGTCTTTAGTTGCTCCTGTCCCAACTGAGTACATGTTGAAAAGGATTGACAAATTGTCACATTCTCTTCTATTTATGTTTTCAAGCTATTCAGTATCACATTGTATGTATCAGTCTACCACAGTATTAGATTTCATATAACACTTTTCTTATGGAAACTTCTGCACAATTTTACCTCTCATGTCTTGTTGAAGGAAGCCTGAGAAAAAGAATTTCATGGCTAAGGAGTGCTTCAGTGTGATTGTTGTCCACATGACAAATAAAACACTTGAACTTGAACTCTATCATTGCTGACTGACCACAGTGGCTGTGGAAATTGTGCCTGAGAAAAACAGTGCCTGTTTAAAAATTGTAGGATTTGTAAAACTGTTCACACGGCCACACATGGGAAAGAGACTGTAGCGAGACATATGGAGAAAAAAAGACAGTGAGTGATGAGTCAACTTTCTCCAGAAATAGTTCAGATAATTGACAGCAGCAACGCATATTACTGCAAATTCAGTGTCACTTTACTGGAGCTCTCTGTTCAGCATGGTACTCATTCAACATGTAACAGATTGTTATTTTTCACATGATTTCATGTTCCATCTGTTTCTTTCCATGGCCTTCTCCTTAAATATGCAGCTTTCTGAATATGCAAATATGCATTTTCCTGACTTCTAAAAGCTAACAACAACTCCAGTCTACTGCACTGTGATTGAAGCAGCCATTAAAAACATCTTAACACATATATTTTCAGCAAGCTTAAAAGTAAAAATAGCAAGCAAAAGCAAGTTTAAAAGTTTTAAGACATACCAAAACATTCCCACATTCATTTGTGGTGGGCTTGGTGAGTATCTGTGTGTGAAATGGGCCTGCTTGTCTCAGTCATCATCTGAATTTTGGGGATGACACTAAACAGCCATGCAGTTTAGTGTGAACCAAAGAGATTACCCTGTGTTCAACAGCATGTGAGCACACTTCAACATGCAGTTAAAATCCAGCTAATGAGGGCTGTGAATTAGTGGAGTACAGTCACATGATGAAACTATGACCAACAAGCTGAACTGTGTCAACAGACTCATGATCAAACACACTGCAGAGCCTGATGTCTTACTGCCTGTGATCCAACAGTGTGTCGTTAAATATTAGATTTTAGTCCCAAAGAAAGCTCTTGTCAAACTGTATTTCATGACTCGGACTTTCATTACAAGGACTTCACACAAAGGCTAAACTTAAACCTCATGTAGACCATTCCCATGCTTAACCTCCTAAGACATGGCTTACACATATGTGGACATCACATTTTGGGTTGTCTAAATTGTACTGAATGTTGCTCTACAAATTTAAAATGAATATCCTCATACGTGGACATCATTTTTCTCAGAATCTACATCATGTAAAAAGATAATTCTTTGTTTTTACACTCATCAGGTCCCAATTAGCCCAGATAGCAAAGAGAAATTAAAAATGCATGCCATGCAAGAGTTTGGGTCTTATGAGGTTAAATGTTGTATTTTTGCCATGATTTGATATCATATGAGACATTTGGTCAAATCATATGACAAGAGAGACCTCTTCACATCCAAGAAAACCAGAATGATGCATGAGGAGCACGGCACCTGACTGCTGTTTGCTAAGCATGATTTGCAGTAATTGAATCTTCACATTACACCGAAAGGTCAGCCAGTTTTACTGCAGCTTGCTGTCACTCCTGCCTCCAAAACTTATAAGTGAACAGGAAAAGAGCTGCAAAATACACATTTAAGTACCCCAGACTTCTTCAGTTATTTATTGAAAATGTCATGGCTCATCAAAAATGTGTTTCTCATGCTGCTCTGTACTTACTTGTCACTTTAAAAATGTATATGGTCTGAATAAATTCAGTCGATGTTTGTGAAGTTCAGTTCTGGATACAAGACAACTAATGTGGGATATACAGTATGATAATATAATGAAGAGCCATAACTCCAACCTGGAACTGATTTCTGAAGCATGAACAGAGAAGGGTGAGCTCAGGGCTAAGGGGTCAGTACACTCTGTCAGAAGTGCTTGCCCACACTCAGAATGAGGGAAGGGGCTATGTCTGACCATCTATCCAACTTTCTGAAAGTCAAGTTCATACTCACTTCACTCTGTGATTGGCCAGCTGTGTGAAGGTGAGAATTGAGCCAGATCTTTCTTCTTGTTCTGTTTTCTTGATACTGGAGAAATCTGCTCGTCAGTGAGTCTGTTTATCACATCGTCCACTGGTGTGTCCTCTCCTCACCACCATGTGGATGGATAACCTACAGCTGTGGCAAACATGGTGTGGCTTGCAGAACCACAGGTAAAGCGACAGAAATATCCTAAATGGATAATTATCAGGCTAGTTAGAACAGAGGAAGTACTCTTACTACCACTACATCCCAATAGGTCAGATTTCCCACTAAATACTCCAAGTAAAGAGCCCCTGTGAGAGGACGACTCAAGTAGTGTAGGACATCATCATGACATCACATGTGACAGCTGTGGGAAATATTCCATCAGTGAAACAGTGAAGACCCTGGACAAGAGACTGAATGAACACCAGAAATACAATCAGCTGTCTTGAGGACCAGATGAAAACCACTCACAGCATCCACTGTGAAGAGGTCATAGGTCATCAAGCAGGAGTCCTTGGATTATGGAGACAGATTAAGCAGGACAAACACATCTGACGCCAGAGACCATTTTTGAGGAAAGACAGGTTACCACCTCCACTCATGTACAGCCACCAATAATCAAGTCTGAATTTAAAAGGGATGACAGTGATGACAGCTACATCATCTCCAAGACAGCTGAGTAAACTTCACTGATGAGGACCGACAGATGCAGTTTAAACCTGGGGAATCTTAGGGAAAAGCTAGTAAGTAGACCTTATGTAAACATTATTTTGTCAAGTATGACTAGAAATATGACCCTACTAACCCCTATTTTCCAAACAGAAAGCATACAAAGAAAGAAAAACATCTTAGAATATGAGTTAGAGCTGCAGTCCCCAACCACTGGACCATGGACCAGTACCGGTCCGCGGGCCATTTGGTGCCGGGCCGCACAGAGAGACTGTACAAAAAATATTTTATTGATCATCAGAGTCTGAAAGAAGTTTTATTTTGAAAATCAGGTGCATCCGCCTGTGCCTCTGTACACATGTCAAACCACTTGTTTCGGTCATGTGATATGGTAGTAAAGGAGTAAGCCCACAAGCTAGCAAAAATGAGTAAAAAAACATCTTTGGAGAGCCTCTTCAGCAAGGGGAAAAAGCCAAATGATGAGACTGGAGAAGAAGAGCCTACAACTTCCAAGGAAAAGAAAGCTGCATTTAAGAGACAACATCAGCAGTCCTACTTAAAATATGGGTTTATAGCTTCAGGTGATTACACGCACCAAGCTCACTCTGCGCTATGTGTGGCGACAGGCTCGCAAATGAGACAATGAAGCCTTCTCGTTGAAGAGGAACAAGCGCAGGGCCCCCACTAATTACAACAACTACATTCAGCGTAATGGTGAGTTGTATTTTTAATTATTTGTTTTTATTTGTTTCTATGCCGGTCTGTCAAAATATTGCTTTACGTGACACTGGTCCGTGGTGCAAAAAGGGTTGGGGACCGCTGAGTTAGAGGCACTAATTACTGAGGTGGCGACCAGGAAATTGTTTGGTGGTGTTATGAACTTGTTTTATTTTGGTAGTCTTGTTCCTGTTTTATTTTGGTAGCTTTCCCTTGTGTGTCTTGTTTAATTTACTTCCTGTATGTTTCCCACCTGTGTTATTGTGATTGTGTCCACCTGTGTCTGTTTAGTTCCCCTCCTATTTAAGCCTCTGTGATTCTTTTGTCTTTGTGGGATCATCCCTTACGTGTGGTTTCCTTGTTCCCTGTAACTCTAGTGAGTATTCAGGCCTAGTCCTTGTTCTCTTTTTGTTTTATGTATTGTTGGTTTTGCTGGCCTTACCTTTTGTGTTTTGGAATTTTTGTCCTGAGTGGATTTGGGTTGCCTTGCCTTTTGTTAAATAAATCTCTGGAACTGTTTTTGCTCAGCCTGCTCTTTTTGTCCAGTCTACACCTTTTGGGTTCACACCTTGGTGTTCCTTGTTCGACGACCACCAAAACGTAACAGGTGGTTTGTCCACCAGAATCAGGAGCAAATATCACAATGGCAGGCAATGCAGCCGGGTCATACATGTACAATGGTTTAAATTTGAAACAATGGTCTGATATCAAAATGGATGTGAAATTACACTTTACACATGAATTCATTACTCCTCATCCCCATATCAATTACGCATCTCACATGACATATTCCAAGTGCATTTGCCCAGCCAACACTGTGTTTTCTTCCCAGGCGAGATAAATCTGAGCGCCTTGCCTCCAATGCTTCGTGGATGTCTGTGTGCATTGGCAACTGTACAGTCCCTGACGTATATTAACATCGTCATGTCACATGAACAGAAAAAAACACTGTCCCATGTAATGACGATCTTGTTTTTGGCACAGTGAGGAAGGCATGTCATCTGTGGGAAATTAGTAGAATTAGTTCATTGGGTTCTCATTGATCTCAATAAGCTAGACCTATTTGAAGCAAGGCTGAGGACACAAAAAGCATTGTGGCTAGAGGATTCAGACAAGCATGCCTGTATCTATTTCTTCAGTGACTTTTTTCATTCATTTGACATCTTTATATGCAGGGCAAATTATGGAGAGTAGAAATGAAAATGCTGATGCCAGTTGGGTTTTGGCAATTGTGACGTTAAACATTATGAACATAATCAGCACATAATTGGTTTGCTTTTTGTGGCTTGTCATAGACTACTTCATAGACATAGCACAGTAACTGGAGAGGAAATGTTATTTTGAAACATCAGGCGAGTTTCAGTACTTTGTAGTTTGGTGTCCCCAAGTGACAGTCAGACGAGAGCTTGCAGGACAGGCTGCACATTCATTTAATACATCCTGTGTGTGTGAAAATGAATGTATGTAACCTTTTAGTTACTGTTTAGTTGTGTGAATGTGTGAATGGTTTACACATCCATTCACACATTCACACAGATGGCTGGACTAGCAAATCTGGATATCCTCCTGAGAACCAAGGAAAAAAAGTCTTTCAATTTATTTTTTTATCTTTTATTTTTTTGTGATTTCCTGTCTCTTTGGAGCTAAAACAACCACTCACCATTTAGAATTTTGTAAAAATATTTTTATTTTCGATTTTACAGCATGTTCACTGTAGTGGACTAACAGAACGATTTTACCATAACACAATGAAATCACAAGGCTGGCAAGAAAACAAGACTGTCAATCCATTTTTGAAATGAAACTGAACATTTGGCCTGTATCTTTTGTTGAACTACTGAACAAAAGTGACATTATTAAACATTCATAACATTGCTGTTATTTTTCCTAACAAAAAGTTTAACTGAACTCTGACTCCAATGTATGATTCCTGGCATGTTCATAAACAAGAAAATATATGATTACCATGGTTAGAAAACAATAACTTAACAATATTTGACTTTTCTCTTTTCCCAGCATTTGCATTTTGCTGCAGTCTCCGCTCCGTCTCAGAATGAAAACAAAGTTCCCTTCATCCCACCCAAACATATAAGACATCATTGGAAATGCCAGGATGTCCTCTACTGAGCACACCAGGACTTAGTAGGGTAGCTCAAATGAGTCAAAAGATATAGACCCCAAAACAAATGCCCACTACAGAGGACACAAATGAATAGGCTGGACCTCAGGAGGATAAGGCTAAATCTCAGGGTCATCATGGGTGGAGAGGTAATAAAAACCAGCAGGAGACATTTGACTCTGACCTGGCCAGTGTTCATTTTGTCAACGAAAATTCCGACGAGAAGTAATCGATGTCATTTTATTGCATGACTAAATTGTAATGACAACATAAATAAATATAACATGTATGTCAATCAATATTAAAAAAAGGTATTAATAACAAAAATTACAGTGAAATCTCTGTTCATTATGCCCTGTTGAGTGAAGACGAGAAAAAAAATGTCTGTGTTTTGGCGGACAACCTGGGTGTTGTTTTCATTTTTAACCAATCACTTCTGCAAGTGCAAGTCAAATTCTCTCACTGCCCCATCTCATTGGATGTTTTTTGCCCCTGCTTGGTGCATGCCAGATGCATGCCGGGTGCCCGCAGATAGATAACAACAAGGCAAGCTAATGTTCATGTCGAGCATTGACTTGAGTCAATGCCACTCATTGTCTCAAGTCAGTCTTTGAGCAAACTAAGCACTTTTGCCAATCTACCCACTAGTTTTAAAGGCAGGTCTGGAGGGAACTGTTTTTGTTTTGTGAATTTGGTAGTAATTTGTATTTCAGAGGAGTCTTGTTAAAAAAATGACCCACCCCCAGTCAATGAGTCAATCAATTCACAGTATTTGTACTTCTCCAGGTTGTATGCAAATGAAGAGGGCAGTGTGCCATGTCTACAGGGTCTGCTTCACTTTTACTGTACATCCAGCCACAGTGCCATGTGTGCAGAAAATAAATAGGATGACCTGTGAGGAAACATAACTGTTTTATTTCATTTTATCTAGCACACTTCAGGCATTCATTCTTATATGATTTATGAAAGTATGGTAAGTCAGTAACACATTCTCAGCCTACTGACTAAATCCATCACAGTATCATGAAACTGTCTGAGAAAATTATGACTAAAATTAAACAAAAATCCTGATGAAAACAAAATAAAAGGCTAAAATGTGACTTAAACCAACTACAATTTTCAGTTGAGCAATAAGACTAAAAAAACTAAATTTAAAATTCTTGCCAAAATTTACACTGGACCAGGCCACCAAAACTCACCTGGAGGTACACCAGCAATGACACAGCCGATGTCAGATTGGATGTTGGTTATTTAGAGTTGTGCAGTATACTGTGTCATATCAGAATCTAAGGTGAGTCATAACTGTATTTATGAAGTTGTGAGGCAGACCAAGTAAAAACTGCAACACAACCACACCAAAATACATTCCCAAAAATACAACAACAACATACAAAGAGTCATAAACAATAACTATGTAGAATTATTATCCAGCATAAGTCCGGCAACTGGTATTTGTTGCAGATCCATTTGCATTACATTACATTGTACAGGTGTTGGGTGTTTTACATTTCCCTCTGTCTCTATACTAGCAACGTGTTAGTGCAAGATTACAATTCAGACTGGTGAGCACAGCAATAAATAGAGCACCAAACATAATTCATTTTACAGGCTTTTCTCCTGTCATTGAATTCCCCTGTAATGAAGTTCTATGACATCTGAGCTGCGCACACAGACAAAATACTATGAGTACTTTAACTGCATATTAGAATTCCTTATGGAAGTAAAGCAGGAAGCAGAGCCTTATCCTGCTCACGAAATGCAGGTTATATTACTCCTGATTTTTTCTGCCTACTGCTTCAGCTCTAAAATGTTTACTGAGACATTTGGTCCTGAATCCACTTGTTGCATTTGGGTGCTTCTGTTTCTCTGGATTATAACTTTTTTTCTTTTCAGCCTACTGCTATGTTTTCTTAATGAAAAATGAGTTTGCAACACTCAGCTCAACTGCTAGCTTGGCCTGATTCTACATGATGTAAATGATACTTCCACAGAAAAAAGAGTGCAGAAAAAAATGTTTAAGGGAGCTGTAGGACTCTGCCAAGTACCCAAATGTGGAAACAGGTATTTAGAAGAAAGAGGATGACAGCCACCCAAGCACAAGCCTCTGTGTCTCTGCCTTCTCTCTCTTTCTCAGTTGTTTTTTTCTTTTTTAAATGTATCGCCCCAGTTTGTGTAGCGGACGACCTGGAACTATGGCTGCTACACAACCTGCAATTATGACTCGTGAGCAAGTTGTTAAAGTGGACTATTTAAACTACTGTATGGTTGGCACCAGAAGAAAGCTCATCGAGTATACAGTTCAAAATAAAGAGGCATCATCCTATGGAAAGCACGAATGTGTTGAGTGAATTTCATGTTGTCTTGCCCAGTAGATTTTAACATTTGCAAGGTGTACATATTTTAGTCTGGCAGCGGTACTAAAGGAAGAAATCTGTCTTTGGAATTTCAAATGCTCTGTAATATGTTTGTTACACACAGTTGGATCTCTAGCCTTGGACATAGAGTGCTGTGAATATGGCTTTGTGTGGTTAGATTTCATTCACATTGTGCTGTGAGTCAGAGATGCTTTTATGCCATCTGTTGGTGTAAGTACCTTGAGAAACGCTCTAATATGTCTAATATTAGCTGCTTTTCCCAGCGTACATCCCCTCAGTGGCTGTATCCTGGGGGAGACCATCTGGTGGCTTGTTTAAGGACAAGGGGGGTGGGGGATCCAACACTTTTAGGACACTAAAACTCTCACTACACCTCTATAGCTTGCATTCTGTGTGCATACAAAACCATTGTGCACATTTGTTGTGCACATATAAAAATATCTATTTTTCCATGCCTGATCAAGCCTTTCAGGTATCATGAATCTATATCACTTAGCATTTAATGTATTGTGAATCTTTGTGTACAAGAGTAGACTGTGTGAGCAAACATCCTAAATTTCCATAAATTTGTTGAAGCTAACAAACTATGTTTGTTAGGTGCTTCAACAGATTTAAAAGGCTCAGAAATTTCCTAAATCACAAGCAGGCCAATGTTGTTTTCAGCAAATGTTACTCCAGCAGGAGGGAGTAGTACATTTGTTGGGAACTTGTTAGTGTTTGCACATGGCATTTGTTGATGGTAAATGGCACATTTCATCTATCATTGTCTGACCATAATAAACAATAAAACATTTGAAGAAGTAATTTGGATTTATTTGGGTTTGTGTGATTTTAATCAAGCCTGGTGTCAACACTAGGTATGCAAGTTTAAAACATTTCTAAATACATGCTTAAGAGGCCGCTAACTGAATTTTATATCCAGAGCATGAATCTGTCTTCCTTTAGAGCAGTATTTCTCAACTCCGGTCCTCGGGCCCCCCTGCCCTGCATGTTTTAGATGTTTCCTGCTCCACCACACCTGATTCAAATGCTCGTCATCTCAGCTCGTCATCAAGCTCTGCAGTGGCCTGATAACGAGCCGCTCATTTGAATCAGATGTGTTGAAGCAGGAAACATCTAAAACATGCAGGGCAGGGGGGCCCGAGGACCGGAGTTGAGAAACACTGCTTTAGAGTATGGTGTGTGTGATCCAGCCCCTTGTAGGCAATATATTTGACACAATCTGTCACTGGAGCCAAAGAGTACAATCCAGCAGCACAAAATAAAGCTCTAATTGAGATGTTAGTGTCAAACAATAGAAAACCCTGAAACTAATTCACTTCTCTCTGCATATTTGTCAGTGAGATATTTCACATTTAACATCAACTCTTGTAAACTTAATGACAACCTGCAGATAATATCCCAGTGCACCTGGTGCCATATGATGTTCATTTGTGCTGGCATATGGTCTGCTTTATCTAATTTACATAACACCTCCTCTGATTCCAGCAAGTTAGTTCTGCTTCCAGAGAGGATTACACCTCAGGAATCAGTATGGCATGAAGAATATTTTAAGAGAGAATATACATAAACTAGCATGCATGACTACAGATTTATAGATACCTGTGAAGTGCAAAAGAGCAAACCTACTATGTAGCTAAAATGGAATATTAGAACACTGCACTATTGCACATACATTTTAGTTTATGCACGATGATCTGGGGTAATATTCTTTATATAGTGCTATAATGTGATTTATTTGTTAGTTGCATTTTAATTTTTCTGTATGGATTCCGTTTCAGCCTGTCTGTCTGGTTTGTTTACCATAATGCTTATCTCACAGCCAATAAAAACATTGCATGGATTTTCAATAACGACACAATTCGGAACGTAGTCGAGTAAAAGTCTTCATGGATCCACTTGTATCCTACTAGAGTTGAAACAAGTAGTTGATTAATCAGAAGCGTTTTTATAAATTAAATTATTTTTCATTTATTTTTCAAGCAAAAACACCAAACATTCGCTGGTTCTCAGATTTTCTTTGAAGGACCTCAGTTAGTTCATAACTTAAAATACTGAATGTGACACAGTCCATTTAAGACTGCTGTCTGCAACAGCATCAGTCATGTTAGGACATGCCCCAGAATGACATCTAAGTTCAAGTGCCATTGCAAACGAGGAAGTCAGGTGTTGACCTCCAAACTTAACCATATAGTCTGCAATTCATTGTTGCTACAGTATAGGTGTTTGTTGTTTAGAGCCCTGATGTAGAGCTAGTCATTGAAACATCTTAGCTTTTCAATGATTTGCCTTTTTCCAAAATTTCTTTTCTTTGTTCTTATATTTGCTGTACCTGGATTGCCTTGTCTGCTTTTTTAAAGTGCTTATTGTAATCCAAACCACTATCTTTGCCAAAGCCTAACCAAAACTTAGAGTGTTGTCAGATCATAAAATGGATTCATTTTTCAACAGTGATTTTTTTTTTAAATTTGAAATCACAGTGAGTGATTTCATGTGTGGTTGGAGAGGACAATGACAAAGGATGTATTTTGTCATTTAACTTATAGATAACAATGTATATAATGTAATGTGACACTGTGACAATATATGCCCAACAGGCTCCAAATTAAATGTTATAATGCATTGTTTGCTCATTCCCTCTTGAAAGAAAAAAGGTTTTGATGTGACACCCCTATCAGCAGGACCACATCACTGTTTAAAAAGTATAACTGTACCGTAACCTTACACCAGTGTGAAGGTTTGATCAGGTTTAGGCACAGAACAACCATGGTTTGGCTTAAAATGATTAATTCTATATGGTGAGGAAAACCAAATGGAGACAATAAACATGTACTTGGAGAACTGTGGTGTTCGTGATTAAAAGAATCTAATGAAGACTGTGGTTAAAGTCTGAAATTTTGTTGACTCATTCATCCACCTTCTGTCACTGTGGACTTTGCAGCTCCGTAACTACATCACCAGTTTTGCCTCGTTCCCTCTTGTTGCTAGAGGACTTTATCACTTGAACATAAAAATATGTCATTCTGGAGTATTTGCTAAATTGACTGATGGTCTTGTTATTCTTGGGTGGACAGTCTCGACCACTGTGAAACCATCCAAACATGTCCGGATCACTAAAGTGGAACTAACAGTATCAAAGTGGTTTTCAACTTTCAGGACATTTCAGCTTCAACTTATGTAAAACACTAGAAGTAAGATATAAAATGCCTGTTCAACATTTTACAGAATATTTTTTCAGATTGCAGTTTACATTTACATTTGAGTTAACAGGGTTTACTCTGCAAAACATAATTTCCATACATTGCCTTTACCCCGACAATGCATGCTCCAGTGGGAGAGAATTAGCATGTGAGTGAGATTTTAATGCATCAACTGTGGGGATGTAAAGTGGTCCCAGAGCAGCCTGCGGTGCCTGCAGCACTGCCAGGCAGGCTATCTGAATACAGCAATGCTTTGTGCAGGGCAAACAGGTTCATTCATGGAGAAGCAGAAGTTGACTTTAATTGCTGCTTCTGTTTTCCTGCAGTAACTCTCTGACTTTTAGTTGAGTTAAATATGCATCAAGGTTTAGAAGTCAGACACTTTTGTGTGTCAATAGAAACTGGTTTCTTAATTCACTTTTATGATTGTTCTCATTTAGATGGCAGATCTAAATAAATATTCAAGATTGGACACTTGCAGTACTGCATTTAGCATTTATTAATAGTCTCTTTACTTCCCATCTTTTTTAGATTCACTGAAAAGGAAAATTCTGTTTTTTGTTTTGTTTTGGGTTTTTTTTGTGTGTGTTTTTTGCCACATACTGACAGAAAGCTCTGCTTGGTGTCATAAGCGTGGAGGAAAAGGCTCATGGTAAAATGAAGCCTCTTCTTCAAGAATGGTTTGTCCTTCCTCCTTTCCTTTCTGACTGCAACATTAAAATGTCTTTGTGCTGATGTCAGTAGTAACATGAAGCTAGGGTTAAATACTGGACAATGAGAACCCAGGTATTCTTCATCTATCTTCATTTTTTTCATGGGAAAATGTCACATGTACATGTAATTGCATGTACTGAATCAAAGACTTCTCCAAGTGGCGTAAAGGACAAGTCTGTGATTTTCCTTATTTTTCTTGGGCAAAACCAAACCAACACTGAATGTATCTGCAAACTAAAAAGTATTGTGTCTGTTTCAGAGCCTGATATATCTTCTTCTGTGCCATAGAGCTCCACTGTAGTCCAAGAGCTATTAAAAACACATCAATGAGCCTCACTGTTGCACTGGGTGCCATGTTCCTTCATTACCATAAACACACAGACTTTACAATTGTAGTTCATGTTGATTAATCCCATGAATGTGGATTAATCTGCGGCTGAGAATGCTCCACAATAAACGCACTCTTCCGTCTGATTGAGTAACGTTTGCCATATCAGCCTCACTCTTTTATTACACATGCTGGCCTCAGAGTGCAGAGCAGCAACTGAAAGATGTCACGGCAGCTGCGTGTAATGCATTTTTGCTCCCCACCACTGCAGCAGTAGCAGCCTGAGATCAGTGTTATAAAGATGGTTATATGCTCTCATAGAACCCCCTGAACTTTTAAAACCGATGAGGATATTATGGGAAAAAAAAACAAAAAACAGCTCTCTGTAGCATTGTGTTTTTTTCCACCTCAAAACCTGTGCCTTTAAAAAAGATTCTTGTTCTGCTAAAACATATACCTCATAATCTGATATTTATGAAATAACATTACAAATTTGTAATGATTATATTATATATACTTGGAATTTCATGAATTACCTACAGTTCACTGATTATAGTATAGTATGCTGTTCAGAGTGCGTAGTAATGAGCACATTGTCTGGACAGCCTGGTAAACATTTACAAACTGGAACTAAGAAGTGGTCAATAGAGAGGACATTTTCCACCAAAAGGCTTGTTTTGCAGTGAAATGGAGTCTGGTGATACTGTACCCACCAGAGAGCAGCCCATCCCCACACTCTTACCCTTCCACCGAAGTCTGCAAGGGGATATCTTATCAGAGCCTTTAGGATACCACCTAACAGAGCATGGATCTGCTTTCAAGTAATTAAAAATTAACCAGGTCATCGTCTTATTTTGTGCTGTCTGCTGAATAATAGGTTGAAAAAATTCCCTCTTTGAACTGAGATAGAAAGAAAGAAGTTGACATTAGAAAATCAAACTTTAGACTGACTGTGAAGGAAGGGATAATAAGTAGGGCAAAAAGTCAATTACAATTATAGAAAAATCTAGGGCGACAGAGAGTCAGTTTCAAATTTAGTAGAAAATGAGGCACATAAATGTTCTGTGAAATATGGACAGTGGTGGTTGCCAACAGCTACTAAGGGTATGGGTTCTAGCATTGTTTTTGTTCAGTGTAGGTCTACAGAGTAGCAGCAGGCCGTGCAGAGCAGGCAGTCTCCAGCAGTGTCAGCCCTTGTTTATCCAATCTCTGATCTCTTCCAACTAGCACCAAAAAGCCACCATGGGATGTGTGCTCGCACCACAACTAAGCATTTGTTGACTTTTGTCGCCCTGTCAGGGGACGATGCCATGCTGTTTTACTCAGCTCACTTACACATTGATTGTGCTAGGTTCAGTGTCAACTCATGTTAAGGGTGACTTTTATTGCAGAACACTCTTTGACGTGCTTTTTATTTAATCTTTCTTGCGGTTCTCAACAGTGTTATAAGAATTATCTAAGCCTCTTACACTTCTTTGCTCCAGTAATTCTCTTGCCTTACTCACTGTCTCACCTGGCTGTGATGGGTGCTTCTGGTTAGGAGGTGGATTGCGGATCTGGAAGAAAAGAGTCCACTCTACGCCAGATCAAAGTTGATCAACAGTTAATTGACTCTGTGATAACTGTGAGCCACTGGTGGTGGAAACAGCATTTGACCGTGCCATGGCCCATTCCTGCCACTGCTTTTCCTGCCTCTGGAGAAAGCAATCTCATCATACTCTGCCAAGTGCACAACCAGATAGTGCCTGGGTACGTTGGGGCCAAATTCAAGGCCCCAGTCTGTTCTACCCCATCCAAAAACTGGTTCTTGGTCTGCAGAGACAAATCAGGTAGACCTCGGCCTTCTCCAGCTGTCAAAGAGATTTAACATCCTGGACATTGACAAACCAAGGTCCAAACGTCAGCTATCCATCTTCCCTAGTTTTTGTCTCTTCCTAATTTCACCCCATGTCCACTGTGCAATTTGGATCCGGTTGCAACCCCATCTATATCCTGATGTGTGTCTGCTGGGGCTGAGATTTGTTACCCCAGTGCCCAGGTATCTCATATAAACTCACTGCTCCCAAACATTTTTCACAGTCATTCTGCTGCATCTGCAGTCCCAACTCATATTGTATCAAACATATCAAATTACAGCTGTTGGAGTGGTTATGTTTTACAAATTACAAATTAGGACAGGATACAAATTATGACAGGAGACAGAGTTTTAATGATGACTGATAACTGAGATCTTGGAGGAGGAGTAGGCAAGATGAGTGCAGATCCAATCCTTTCCAAAGACACAGACAGACAGGGCATGGATGGAGACATGCGAGGGCAAGGCACCTGAGCACACACAAAGAGAGTAAGGAAGGCAGGCAAGCAGACAAAATATTTAGGTGTTCTTCAGAAATCTCAGTTGTTACCACGTGATTGAACAGACAATTTGACAAATACTGGGTTGAGAGTCGGTGCTTATACTGTATACTGTGGGAGCAGGTGAGTCTTGATTGCATGATTGAGTCCAGCTGTGCTCAGGGGAGGAGGGTACCAAGCCCAACCTGTCAGCCATGCCCTGCAGAGAAACACACTCACACCAGACAGACATGGGAGAGACAGGCAGGAGACAGAGGGAGAGGGAAACACAAGACACAAAAGGAAAAAGGAGCGGAAACGGCAGATCCCACAGGACTCACTCTAAACTGACTCTGAAATCCTCAGAGACAGTGTCCTAAATGCTGGAAAGCAATGCCTCTCAAATTCAGCCATATCCGGCAGCTACATATCTGTCTCAAAGGTTACTGTCACTGGTTAAGAATCCCCTTTGTCGATTTTTTCTTTTCTTTTCAATGACCACATCTTTCTGTCCATGATGGCTTAGAGCTCACTGGAGTAGGCGAATGGCCTCTGGCCAGCAGTATACTGACCAGAGCTATGATTATATTGCTGTTAATCTTAGTTCTGCTTAGTGTCAAGCAACAAACTACAATTTTGAATTTCTGAGTGGTTTTGCAGATCTGCAAAAAACATCTGTGCTGACTACAGCAAAGTAATTATTTCTGGTGATTTCAATATGTCTGCCACAGTCTATTTTAACAAGATTTTACATTTGTTTGGCCAGATCCAAGATGTTATGGAGCGAACTCATCAGCACAGACACATACTTGACCTTGTCATTTCCATGAATATTGATATCAGTATAAACTCTGTCACTGACGTTGCACTTTCAGTGTACTGGTAGCTGCTGATCGAGTATAGTACATGTGTCAAGAAACAGCACTTCTGCAAAACATTACCACAATCATTTCAAACTCTCTCAAGTCCAAAGTGCTCATTGGAGCCTCAAGACCAGCAGTTGTGATGTCCTGGCCAATCACTTTAAACATAATTTTGCAATCTAATAGACAGTATGCCTGTCAATAATGCTGCACCACTATGATCTACCTCTATTAGACCTGAAGCCCAGTAGACAAAAGCAGAGACCATTAAGCAGCTCAAAAAAGACTGCTGTAAAGCTGAGAGGGGTGATTCTGGGATGATCTGACATTTTGAGCTTGCTGGAAAAATGACACAGAACAGAGCACTAATATAAAACTAGAAAAAACTTGCATTTCCTGAAGAAAATGCGTGGGCAAGCTGGAAAATGCAGAAAATGTAAGCCAAAGTTGCAGGAAAGCAGAGTCAGTAGTGATCATGTAATCTTTTCTGTTAGACCCTTTAAGCTGACACACACACACACACACACACACACACACACACACACACACACACACACACACACACACACACACAGTCACAGCGGTTCAATTCATAAAGTACCCAATCAAAAACGGAGAAAACTCAAACCTCATTGGTGGCATTACAACACATGGGGGGACACTTGTAGACAACAAATGAACCCCCGAAACAACTGCAGACATATAGTTCCGGCTCTATGTCTTTGTGGGTAGGAACCAAAGTTTAACGAACGTGTCACTAGAAAAATGAACTGCACACGTGAGGAAATCTATTAGACAGATTGCGCAAATCACACACACACACATGCCTGTACGCATACACACACACGTGTGCAGGGGCGGCGTCAGAGAAATTTGTCTGACATTCACTTCATTCAAAAGCCAAAGGTTATGCACAGATCGAGAAACAATGGGATTTCAATGACATTATTTTTTTATTGAAGTGCAGTCTCTCGTGTGTCTCCCCCGGTGTCTCCTTCCGGTGTCACACCTAAACAGGTCTGTGTGACACGATTACTATTGACACACTAATTAGGTAACTATCTCAAATCAGAACTGCATGAAAGTGGAAACATCCACATGTACTCATCAAATAATGTTTAAAACCATCGTGCCATGAGAGACAAAACATCACAATGCAAACACAATAGATAACATACTTGCAAAGAGCAGATCAAAACAGCAACCCATCACCATGGGAAATTAAAAAACACTTCCCATCTGACATACAGTATCACAGGAGGACTATGCGATGGTTGTTATGGCTGAGGGCGAATGCATCGATGATCTTGTCGACGTTCAGGGCTCGTGCCCTTTTAATGGTATATTGAATTGAATTGAATTGAATTGAATTGAATTGAACTGAATTGAATTGAATTGAATTGAATTGAATTGAATTGAATTGAATTGAATTGAATATTGATAGCCAAAAGTCCAAGGTTACTGCTACGAGCATCTCTGCTACTGCTCCTCAGACAGGTTTTCAAACGGCGGAGACAGGAGAAAGATCGTTCACAGGAAGAAGATGTAATGTCAGGGATACAGAGGAGTTTGTACAAGTCCATAAATGCATCCTTGTATGGTGCCATGAGTGTTCAAAGTTCCAAAGTTGTGTTAACGGAGTGTCCCTGTTGTGATTTTCTTTCAAGAGGACGTCGGGCTTGATGCAACTCTGCATTTAAGTTATCCTCAGTGATGTCATAATTCTGTGCCATAGTCAATAAGCGCCTCTGATCTAAAAAAGATCTGTGCTTTGGGTTTAGAGCTGAGACCCCTGACAGCACATGATAAAAAGCACATGAGATAAAATGTCATAAAAATCTACTTTGTTTAATGAGTTTTTATTGGATTTCATGGGGGTGCTATGTTACCACTAGGGGGAGCTGAAGCACCAGCAAGCCCCTCCTTGGCGCCGCCTATGCACGTGTGAGGCCTAACAGTCTGTCTGGGAAGCGTAGCCATCTCTCTTAGTGCGCGACAACGGGCATTAATATGACGTCGTCTTCGTGTTTTGGAAAAAAACGGCAATGTGTTTTGCATTCATTAAAAAAGCCAAGCGTTTCCACCCAGTCTCAAACCAGCGTCATTCGCTTATTAGAACTAATGTCATCTCCACTAGGCCACGGAGAAGTGACATTCAATGGCGTAGATCAGTTTCAGGGTAGCTAGATGTATGGTGTGGGTCATGTGACATGCCTCAGCTGGATGCAGTACATAGTTGTTATCCAGACCTGAAATGATTGGAAAACTGCATGAAATTGCAATTGTGATATTCCAGAAAGTACGACCCATACCAAAACAATGTCTACGACTTTGTTTGTGTAATGTAAAGTGGAGAATTAGTACATAGATTCTTGTGAATGCAGAATTGAATGTCATGGAACATATTTATTGAAATTTCTATTGGCATGATATAGGTAAACATTTGAAGGGTGTACGAAACACGTTTGTACATGTATACATTTGGAAAGATTCAAGTGTAAATATTAGTTTTGTACTTGAACGCAATTTGTGCCAATGTAACGAGCTACAACTTGTCCAGTGGAATGTGTATTCTTGTCTGCTATGTATATGCATATTACAAGAGAAAACATAAATAGCTAAGTATTATGCAGTATGACAATTAACAAAATAGCAGAATGATCCAGAATTTTTTCTATAAGCTTACCACTTCAGCTACTTGGTTACACTTATGTATTATGTAAATAATGTGTCATGGTAAAGTGTTCCAAAGAGCAATTATAACAACAGGTCAAGATTTTTACAGTGGAAATACAGAAATCAGAACATTTTTGAGAAAAGGCAGCATGGTGGGGCAGAAGTAAAACTAACATGTAAAAAGAAGTCCAAAGTGTTGCCGCCAACAGGGAACTATTGTTTACATTTTTCTTAATCAGTGTCGTTGCCAAAAAGGACAGCAAGCTCTTCTTCGAACATGTCAGCTGTTTCTGGTGAGTGCTGTTACACACATGACTTTGAAGTTGTGGGAAGAGGTGGAGAGGTGGTGCTGTTATCTGCTGTAACATCTCTGGGTACGTCTGATGCCATGCCTGTGTATGGGTTGTTCATTTGGTGTAATGTGGTTGCTATGTTGGATGGAGTAATCATTAGTTCAAAGGATCCATTGTCGATGAAGTGACATTCCACCTCTTCTGTGTCTTTGAACTGCTCCTTATCCATTGGTTTTAAGTATGTTTTTTAAGCACAGATGGTGGCAGAGTCACATTGGTTTCCTCTCCACTCTCAGATTGCACAACCAATGTGCCAGACACAGTTTGTGAACATGCGGTGCTTTTTTGCATGAAGCGGCACTTCTCACATCTGTGGTATTTGGCTGTAGCATTGAAAGACATTTGGTTGCTGTTGCAGCTTGCACCGTCTTCTGTTATCGAGCTTGATGCGTGTGATTTCCCCGTGAATGGTCCGCAGACAGACGGATTTGTGGTCTTCAGGGAGATCAGACACAGCTGTAGGCACATTGACATTGCTGATAGTTGTGATGGTCGTGCTTCTGGTGCTAGTGAGGTACAGCACCGTTGATTTTCTGGTTGACAAATGTGTTATTTTGTATGAGTGTCCAGTGATGATGTTGTTGATGTGGTTGTCATACAAGAGCATTTTCATTTTGGTCGTGGAGTCTGCTACATATGCTGTACGGACTTCCATCTCTGTGCCATACACTGGTACCATTTCTGTGTTCGTGCTCTGTGTGACGATTTTCACATGAATTTCACCAACCTGCAACAGAAAGAGATGACAATGTCAATAAAAAGGTCTGTGGGGAGCAGGTCTATGTGGTTGCCTATCAGTATTTGTCTGTTGTAAGTTGTGTGGTGCGAAGGCCGTAAGTAAAGTATATACAATATTGTACTGTAATAGCTGTAAATAGTCTATCATGGTGTACAGGACAGTATGTATGTAAATTGTGTGAAGGTACAGGGTGTGCATGGATATGTATTATGTAGTTCCAAATGGTCGTTACAAAAAGACGAACAGAATGCACAGTCATGTGGAACATGAGTAATTATTGACAGTGTTTTATCATAAGGATAGTGTTATTGCTGGCATCGGCTTGAATGTGCTCAGTAAGTTTATAGTAATGCTTGTGTTGGTGCAGTCAACAGTTGCGGTGCTTAGAGTTGTTCAGTCAGTTATTGGGAAATATGTGAAGCAATGCAAATAAGACAAAGACTGTTGTGAAATAAGTTTTTAAAGTTGTGCATGTGACAATGTGACATGTATGTATGAACTGTTAGGGTTTATTTTACTTTTTGGTAAGTGTAGCAGTTTAGTAACAATGCAATATATGTAGCAGAACGGCAATTTTATAAAATGAGAAAACACTCTTGTGATGTAGAAAATGTAGTTCTTTGATAAAAAAGACAGTTGTATGAAGTACAAAACGGTGCAAGCACAATATATCAAAAATGTGTCATTGTTTTAAGAACATACTAGTTTTTGTCATGTAATGTAGATTGTAACATTTTATCAATATGTTGAAATAATAGACATAATGTCAAACATTTATTATTTAGTAAGAGATATTCTCATGAGGATATAGAGAAGAACATACAGTTTGGAAAGGTTGAAGGGTTCCAACTTGTTCCAGAGTGAGTTTTTGGTGTGTTGCGGGTTTCTTGTTGGGGAAGTCATGTTGTGTCACAGACAGAGCAGTGTGATGGTAGACAAGGAGGTCATAGTTGTTGTTCGCTGTGTGTGGTCCACTGAAGCCTGAAAAACAATAGAAACAGTGATTTATGTAGTTTCCACTTTTATAATGGCACAGTTAAATCTATTTGCAAAATTCCCAGGATATCCAAATAATGTTCTTTTCTATGTCAGCAGCAAAATTAATTGACAGTAACATGTGATTCTTTATTAATGAGTAAGGTTGGGAGGTGTTGCTCCATATAACCAGAAATTGGGTAGAATGTAGGGCAATATTTTGCACAAGTTTATGAACATCACAGGAATAATACACGAAAATATTCAGACAATGGTAATAGCTACTGTGAATGAAGGTGTGCTATGTATATTAATGTAAATGAAGGCATATTGACATGTAGCAGTATGGATTCTTGTATATGAATAAGCCGCAGTTGTTACCTTGGCATTGTCTATAGCCACCTGTTTGTTTAATTTATGATTGTGACAGAATAATGAAATGAGCATATGGAGTTTCACATGGTTGGAAAATATTAGCATAACACATTCGATTGTTGGACAAAATCTGTTGTTATTTTTGTGTTCTGGTACGCTTACATGCATACAAGTTATGTGATTGCTGAGAGAAACGGGGTCATGTCATTGTATGTTGCTTACTGCAAATCTCGTGTGCATGCTCTCTGCAATGGTTGGGTTTCTCTCCGACTGCGGCCTCCTCCGTTTAGTCTCTGCAGTTTACCGAGCAGCTGTAGGTACTCGAAGGAGTGTAACAAATGGCATTATCAGTAAATCACGCATTGTAGCTTGAGCAGGTTTCTGTCAGTAATTGGCTTTCTTGTGTGTATGTAAACGTAATCAAACGTGAACAAATTGTGGTTGTATGCTACAGAGGGCGATGTACATTATTTTATGTATGGTCTATTTGATAACCGTACCTTTCCATTTTATGCGTAATTGTAGAAAAACGTTGACGTAAACTTACTTGAGTTCTTCTTTACATTTGCGAGCTTCATCGCAGTCTTGTGGACAGCCGCTTGTTGAAAGTCTTCGTGTTTCTCAGGTGCGAAGACGACTCCTTTGTGGTATTCGTCGCGTGCGTTTTGTAGTGTGCAAAGAAAATATTTGGTGTTTTTAGCCGAAGTTTTGATGGGACTGACGCTGTGAATATGAGCACTGACCACGTTGTCAATGTCTTCCTCGTCTTGTAGTTTCCGAAGTTTGGTCGGAGTTGCCATAATGGAAATGCCATCTTTTCCGAAAGTTTCTAAAATGTTCTTCTGCGTTGTCTTCTTCTGGTTAGAGTGTTTTGGGTAGTAGACAAACCAATGCATATGCGGAATACCGCCACCTATTGGACAGCAAGTGTGGCAGAAGGACATAAATTGAATTGTCTTTATTATTTTAGCTACTGTTATGTAATGTGTTAGAACACCATGTACTTTCTATTATGTATGTCCTAACAGATTGCCAAGTGTAATATAAAGGTTGCCTTCATGTACTTTGATATTTATTTTTATGACACAGTCTGTCCCATGTGTGATAATGTGTAATGTCTGGTAACATAATTACAGTTTACGTGTTAGTAGTGGATGTGGACATGCGTGAACAGATGTGCTACCTGCTGGTTATATTAGCAGAGACATTAGGGACAGGTAGCACAAGTAACTCCCACACAAACAATCAGGAACCCTGTGCATCATGTATGCAGCAGTATAGCAACTTCACTTAGCATTCTAGCAAGTATTATTAGTTCTGGTATGTCATGTAATTCATTATGATTATTTTCCTGTGGTTGTCATGACCAGCGCTCTCATTTTATCAGTTCCTGCATGATTGTAAAGTCTGTATTATATGCTGATATAGCTTTGTTTTACATAACACAAGCGAGAGAAAAACAAAGAGAAGCCAAAAATGTGACTTTTAAAATACTAATATAGTTATGGCACGATGATGTTTGATGGACTACTGTTGCTATACAGTGCATTACAGTCTTGATTCAGTTTGGCATCCTTGTCCCTGTGTTATGATTATGTTGAATCAATACTTTTGCAGAACATGAACAGTGGACAGTCAGCAAGACAACACAGGGAGCTGTTAAGCTAACAATTTATTGATGGAAAAAAATACAGCTAATACCCCTAAATCAAGGCAAGAAAACAAAATCAATCACAATGATGTGGCAAGTGGGATGGCAGCAAACACCTACAGTACAATATAAACAAAAAGACTTGGAATACTATAACTAAGAGTCCACATTAGCAAGACCTTGGATAATGATAAACACAATAACAGCCCATGCAAATAAAACCATCTTTACAATGAGGCTCGTGGGTGGGAGGACAACTAGGTGACAACTATGCAAACAAACAAACCAAAGACACCGAGTACTACGAGTAAGACTACACTGGAGTACAAAGGCGGCAAGGACAACTACGCAAAACGAATACGCTCTGGCAAAGACACACTGGCTGGAAAGTCTTGGTGAAACAGTTTAGACAATCTGTCAGCGTGCTGAGATGGCCATGCTGCGTAAATGTGCCTGGACCAGTGGAGATCGCCCTCAGGTGTGTTGTTGGTCTGCTGCAGTGCCCAGGCCACACCTCCACTGCAGACACGGAGAGAGAGAGAGAGAGAACAATTACAAAGAATCTAGAGAAGGAAAGCAAGCCAAAGGCATAATAATACAGACTGAGACACCCTGTTGTAGTGGTAAATGGAAAATAGTACCTTTCATCTGTTTGTAAGTGCTTTCAGTGCAGGGACTAGTTTGTGGCGAGGTGCAGTGTAGGTGAGCTGATCCACAAGCACCAAGGAAGGAGAGAGGAGCTCAAGTCCCACATGTCCAGAGAGTGAGAACGTGTAATCGCAGATGTTTCAGTGTGGTGTGTAGGTCCATAGTAGAATAACTCTGAGTTGTAGTCTCTTGAGTCGAAAGAGGTCTTCATTTGGTTTGTACTGGACACCTAAGACATGTAAAATAAGATATGGAAGCAAAGAAAATATCATAAATTTGTTATTATCATTATGACCTTGACTTACTGTACAATAGTACAATCACAAAGACAACAGTACAAAGTGCAATATATCTTTAACCATGACGGGCTGACATTATGCATTGTAAAACTGATTCTTCTAAATAATTACTATTTCTGAAATGTCCTACAGATGGATCACTTACCTGTAAGTTGTTGAGGTCCAGTAAACCGAGGACAAGTACTCTGGACTCTGGTCTCTCCTTTCCTCAGTAACTGGTGGCATCGATTGCTGGAGAGGTGCATGGGTTTGCTGCTTTTGTAGGCAGGCAAACGACGAGTTTTTTGTGTAAAGAGGACCTTATGCCCTCTTTCTTTGTGTTCCCAGCCTCAGATAGGCTGGTGCAGCAAGCTCAGTTGGTGTTGGCCTGTTGCAGGGAGGGTACTTTCAATGGCTGCATGTACAATATTGTTTGTGTCATGTACATATCAATAAAATGTGACCGTTTAAACTGCGCCCTGTTAAGCTGTGATCTGTTAAACTGTGAGTTGTTGAACCGTGCTCTGTTATACTGTGCTACAGGGAGCTGGAAACTGGCCGTGGGTGGCCAGCCTTAGGAGGTACCTTAAAGGAGCAGAGCAAACAGATGAATGCTGTGAGCATGGACATGTTCACCTGTCCATGCTCACAGCCAGCAAAGTTTTTGGTCTTGGGCCGATGACTGAATGCCTCATCAAGTGATACAGAGTGGCTGGGGTGGCTCTTACTGAAGCACTATGGCTGTATTCAAAACCAACTGCTATGCTATCTGTGAGTACATTACAATATAATATATATTGGATTATAATATCCAATATATTATTTTATTAATTTTAGATGAGCTTATTGAAGTGGGATATCTTTATCAGCAATCCTGTAAAATTCTGCTGGACTATAAGCTGGTGTCTGAAAATTCAGAGACCACTGATGAATTTATGGTGAATGAAGGTTATACGGAACTTTCCAAAAAAAAAAAAAAAGTTTCAGGACATCACTTTTCTCACCTTGGACACAGAATGAACACCTGCTTCCTTTTTGCAAGCATTGGTGCCCCAGTGGGTGAGAAAAGAAAGTAGGTCGGGAGCAATAGACTCTATAAGGTGAGAGAGGTTAAAGTTAGCTAGTTAGTACCTCATTGGGAGAGAGGGGTAAAGTAAAACATGAAGAAGGGAATATAGGGCAGGTGGTGTTGGCTGGGGCTGCACGGTGGAGCAGCAGGTAGTGCGCGTGCCTCACAGCAAGAAGGTTGCCGGTTCGATCCCCAAGCGGGGCCTTTCTGTGTGAAGTTTGCATGTTCTTCCCGTGCATGCATGGGTTCTCTCTGGGTACTCCGGCTTCCTCCCACAGACCAAAAACATGCTCATTAGGTTAATTGATGACTTTAAAATTGCGCCTAGGTGTGAGTGTGCATGTGAATGGTTGTTTGTCTTGTGTGTTGCCCTGCAATTGACTGTCGACCGGTTCAGGGTGTTGACAGCTGGGATAGGCTCCAGCCCCCCTGCAACCCCGAAAGGGATTGGTGGTATAGAAAATGGATGGATGGTGTTGGCTGGTGGGTGGGGAAATGAAGAGCATATGTCATTTATCTTTTTTAGTATTCAACAGTTACTGGGTAGAATGGACAAGGGAGTTGGGAGAGTGGGAGGATCAGGGAGTGTAGAGAAGGTTTTTGAGAGAGATTTTTGTGATGAAGTGATGAAGATTTTATTTTGGTTTGAAAGAGCATTTAACTGCAGATAATACAGAAAAGTCAGGAATGGACAAGAGATGATGTATTGCATAACCTTTAACCACAACCACAGTCTTTACCTAATCTTGTCCAACTCACTCTTGCTGGCTAAACTGCAAACTCAAGACAGTGGTGTCAAGGTCTAAACTTTGTGTTCTCAGCATCCATCCACATCACCTCCCTGCTTTTGCACAAGAAAAAAAGGTTGCATATGAGTTTCATCCAGTCAGCAACACATTTGAAATGTAAATGGGAAACACATCAGTACTATATAAACATCTTTTTTTCGAGACAGCACTACATTCTACACTCTCCTTCTCCCCGCTGGGACCCATTCATATCCAGTGGCAGCAACTGGAATGATAGTTCCACACTAACAACACACTTTGCCTTATGTAGCTATTTCCAAATTACTGTCATGATTTAATCAATTTCAATTAAAGTTTTGTTCACTTTGCTTGCTTCAATACAAACATAATAAAGCCTTTGATTATCAGAGTGAATTGAAAGCATCTCAAACAAATTAGTCACAGTGATTCAATTAGAGACCGGGGTTGTTGTTGCTGAGACTTTTCTGAAAAGGCAGGATTTTGCTGGTAAGAAGACTTTGACACCATTTGATAATGATTAAATTTTAAATTAGAAGTGTGAAATAGAAATGTGGTTTTAAACAAGAGGAGTATTGACTGGGTTATCAGTTAGTGGAAATGACCCCTTCTTCACATAAAAATAGTCCTGTTTTAAAAATAAAGTGCTAATAACAAAAGAAAGAACAAATTGTGTTCAAATGGAGGTTAGTGACTGTGTCTTTAGCCATTAAAAGTGGATAAATTAGTTCTTTCTTTCTGCCTTTCTTGGTTTGTGAGTTTTTTGGGTTTTTTTTTTGTTTTTCTTCAAAAAGGTTAATAGAATGTCATAAAATGATCAATACTTACACATTTTAGCTAGTACCATGTATATTTTGTTGTTCAAAATGTGTTTGTGACATCATTTAAAATTCATCTGAAGAAATTTTATTCTGCCAATAGCAGGCTGAAGAGTTGATGGTGTAGGTCAGTGGGCCTTGCCTTTCATCTGCTGTCCAGATCACCATAAGGAGAATGATTCATAACAGACTGTTGACCTCTAAACCTTTCCTGGAGTGGCACCATCACACATAAACACCCATGTTTCCAGAAGAAATATCTAAATGTAAAGAGAAAACTTCCATTAAATTTATTTATTATAAAGAAATTTAGTATTTTTAACATCTAATGTGTTTCTATTTGTAGTAAACACATTCAGTTAATTTAGTACAGTCAGTTAAGTTTGCTTGGTCCTGACTAAGTGAAGCCCCACTGAAGACTAGAATTCAACACCAACATTCATCTGTGATGATTTTGCGTATCTGTATGGTACATTGTGATTTACTGCAACCAAGAAGGTACTTTTATGTGTGCACTCACTACACTTCTGGGTGATCTAGGGAGCAGGTTTCTCCAAGTAACCCAGTATCACAGCACAGTGTGTAATACACTTGTCACTCCACTGTGTCTGTGTCACATTTTCTGTCACCCAGATGTGAAAACAACACGTTCTCATTCCACAGTCAAGTTAGCAACAATAAACATGCATAGTATGGTTACACACTACACACGAAATGAGGCTTGATGAGAAACTTTTCAGGTGATGGTTAAAGTTTGCTTAGGTTTAAGCACCGAATCTACTTGGTCAGGTTTATTAAAAGATCATGATTTGGCTTTGACTCTGTGGTGGCATCTGCAATTTTCTATGCAGTGGTCTGCTGGGGTTGTGGAAGCTCTGAGAGGGACAGGAAAAGACTTAACACACTGGTCAGGAGACCTGGCTCTGTCCTGGACTGCCCTCTGGGCACCATCAAGGAGGTGGGTGAGAAGAGGATGTTAGCCAAGCTGACATCGATCATGGCCATCCCACCCGCTGCATGAGACAGTAGAGGGCTTAAGCAGCTCCTTCAATAACAGACTGCTGTATCCAGTCTGTAAGAAAAGAGCACCACCACAGGTCCTTCATCCCATCCTTCAGCTGTCAGACTGTTTAACTCCAGCATCATGTAATGTAGCCCCCCCCCCCCCCCCCCCCCCCCCCCTTGCTTGTGCACTACTGCTATATACTACAAATATATATGCTCACATTATCCATTACATCTTGTGCAATTTTTTCCCTGGTGCAGGATCAATAAAATCTTATATAATATCTTATCTTAAAACAACCAGCAGTGACTATTGGTTTCAGACAGGAATGGAACCATGGTCTCCTGTGTGACCACCATCCCACCCCAACCTCCACCCATAGGTGGATTTTGTTGACCTTTGTAATATACTTGTCCTCATCGCCCCCTGCTGGTACTGCACCTTCAACATGTGTAATTTTCACCCATAGGTGAGCCCAACTGTCACACTGACATGCTATCTTGGAGTGGATTGGTGGGTCTGTTACATGCATTGACAAGACTAGGCTGCTTCAATAGTTGTGCATACCCCAAATCTGTCCAACATATTATTCGATTTCCTACAGACATGGCAACACCTTGCAATGGGAAGATTGGGGTCCTCTCCCTTAAGAAGTGCACTGTCATGCTCACCATGTCACCACAAGAACACTTACAGCATCAGTTCATTGGTATCCTTCCATGCAGAGTTGTTACAGCATTTATAGAATATGGTGGTTAACATATCTCACACAAGTACATTTCTGTGACTTAATCTGGTCAGAAAACCATAGTGGCCTGAAGATCTAAAATGTATTGTAATGTCATTCATTGATCACTGCATAAAATATAAAAATATCCATGTGCATGACTATTTTCTAGTAATAATTTAGTAGGAGAATGTTTACATGCTGTCAGTCAAACTGTACATTAACATGCCAGGTAGAAGAACACTGGACTAGACAGTAAACACCTATACATCTGTGACATACATTATTCCTACTAATGGTGTGAGTCAGCACTAGAAATCCAACACTGAGCAGTAATCACTAAGTTAAGAAGTTAAGGTCGAGTTGGTACAGTATACACCAAACAAAACCAACTGAACACAGAAGTCTGTTACTCTAGTCATTATCAGTGCTTTTTAATGTTCCACTTCTTTTTTGAAGTTTTACTTAGTTTATAAGTCCCTCAGGCCAAATACCCTACAGCAGAAACAATAATTTAAGCAGCTTGTTTGACATGGTGTCAGACAGAGAAAGAGAGAGAAAACAGAGCGATAACAAGTCAGAGAGACAGAGGCAAGATGGACAAATATGAAACATGACACGACACATCATTTGCATTCAGTGTGTTCTAGAATATGAAAATACTTAGAGTATAAATAAATTCATCTTAAAATGACAAATATCGTGGACTTGAAAACACTGTGGTTCTTTGGCTCTTTGGCTGCTGAGTTTTAAATCAACAATTAAAGTAATTTGTGTGACAGTTGTTTTTAGAAAAAAAAAATCCACCTGTGGGGAGTGCATTGTTATCATATCTGACAGAAGTGATAGATAAAACTACATAAACACTAAAAATGTAATAAACTGGAATCATCCGTTAAAGTTAGAATAGTTTATGAAGATAGTATTTTATCAGTTACAATATCCATGCATTGGTATAACTAGCAGTGAGTAATTAAAACTGCAATATCCAACAATTACCTCGCAATCACCATAAATGTGTCAAGTCAGCAGAGTCAAATGTTATGACTTGATGTTACTTATGACTGACCTTTCCTCAGTGCACCTAGCCTCTTATCCAATATATGTTTGATTATATAGATCCAACATGATAAGAAACAATAAAAAAGACTTACTGTAGGTCTGACACAGGTCAATATTTCTTTGGTGTAGTACTGAGTCCAACCCTGGTCAACAGTGGGGACAGCTTGTGTGTGTGTGTGTGTGTGTGTGTGTGTGTGTGTGTGTGTGTGTGTGTGTGTGTGTGTGTGTGTATTTGTGTTTGCATGTGGGACTGTTTTCTGTGACTGAATCATATAGCTGTGAGGTTGAAAGTCAATCTCGAAGGAGATTATAGATCATAAGACATCCCAAAAGAAAAAAAAAGAAAAGCTTAACTTAATATCACAGCAAATTCTGTGTATTTAACCTATCAGCAGTTCATATGATTTCAAATTTGTTTTGACTGAAATACAATCTTTAGGACCAGAACATAAAATGTGGCAAAATCTTAGTTACATATTGTATACTCTTAGATTCTATAAGTAGCCCTCTGTGAAGTGTCAATTTATCACATTTTTTTGGGGTATACCCAGTTGTCTGAACTTTCTTTCTCACCACTATATACTGTACATTTACCCTCATGTACAACAAGGGTAAAAACCTCTTGAGGGAAATAATATTGGACCAAAAAGTGTTCGACAGGACTTTAGGTGTTAAAGAGGGATTTTGCTGTAAAGTTATAGCACTCCTGTCCTCTCTAATAGAGAGGCAGGGCAGTGAGACCGACAGCACACATAGATCATTGACTCTGTTAAGCAACGTCAGGAAAGGAGCACTGTTTTAATCAATATCATCGAGAGAGTTTTAGGCTATCGACTTGAATCGGGGACCTCCTCCAGAGTGCCAGCACCACTGTGGTGCTAGAGAGCTCACAACAGCTTTCTGTTGTCTGACTCCCTTTATAAAGCACTTCACCAAAGGATGTGCAAAAACTGATTTCTCTGCATTGCCTTTGTGACAAGATGAAATCACTGGTGCTTACATTTTAATTGTAGATGGACCCAAACCATTGTGTACCAACATTCAATTCAATTCAATTCAATTCAATTCAATTCAATTCAATTCAATTCAATTCAATTCAATTCAATTCAATTCAATTTTATTTGTATAGCGCCAAATCACAACAGAAGTTGTCTCAGGACACTTTCCATATAGAGCTGGTACAGACCAAGCTCTTTTATCTACAAAGAAACCAACAATTCCCCCATGAGCAAGCACTTGGCGACAGTGGCGAGGAAAAACTTCCTTTTAACAGGCAGAAACCTCGAGCAGAACCAGACTTTGGGTGGGCGGCCATCTGCCTCGACCGGTTGGGTGAGAGAGGAAGAGCAAGAGAGGGAGAGTGAGACAGACAGACAGACAGACAGACAGACAGACAGACAGACAGACAGACAGACAGACAGACAGACAGAAATGCAGTCAGAGAGAGAGAGAGAGAGACAGAGAGACAGACATGCAGGCAGGGCCAAGGCAGGAGACGCAGCTGAAATCCACAATCCAGATTCAGCCACTGTCCATGGGAACCTGCAAGACGACAAAGCACAGAGACTCCGGGGAAGGAGCTAAGTTAGTAACACGCTGTGGTAGGACATGAGAGCGTGCGGATGGAGAGGGACAGAAGGACAGAGGAGCTTGGTGTATCTTTGGATGTACCCCGACAGTCTAATCCTATAGCAGCATAACTAGGGGCTGGTCCAGGACAAGCCTGAGCCAGCCCTAACTATAAGCTTTATCAAAAAGGAAAGTTTTAAGCCTACTCTTAAATGTAGAGACAGTGTCTGCCTCCCGGACAAAGACTGGAAGATGGTTCCACAGGAGAGGAGCTTGATAGCTAAATGCTCTGACTCCTGTTCTGCTTTTTGAGACTTTAGGAACCATAAGTAGACCTGCATTCTGAGAACGCAGTGTTCGAGTAGGGCAATAAGGTACTACAGTATAAGCTCTTTAAGATAAGAAGGTGCCTGGCCATTTATGGCTTTGTAAGTAAGGAGGAGAATTTTAAACTCTATTCTAAACTTTACAGGGAGCCAGTGCAAAGTGGCGAGTATTGGAGAAATATGATCTCACTTCCTGGTTTTTGTCAGAACACGTGCTGCAGCGTTCTGGAGCAACTGGAGAATATTCAGCAACGAATTTGGGCAGCCTGATAGTAAGGAATTGCAATAATCCAGCCTGGAAGTTACGAATGCATGGACTAGTTTTTCTGCATCATTTTGAGACAAAATATGCCTGATTTTTGCGATATTACGTAGGTGAAAAAAGGCAGTCCTTGAAATTTGTTCAACATGGGAGTGAAAGGACATGTCTTGGTCAAAGATGACTCCCAGATTCTTTACAGTGGTGCTGGAGGCCAGCGCAATGCCATCCATAACTGCTATGTCATCAGAAAGTGACTTTCTAAGATGTTTAGGGCCTACTACTATAACTTCAGTTTTGTCCGAGTTTAGCATCAGAAAATTGCAGGTCATCCAGGTCTTTATGTCATGAAGACATGCTTGTAGTCTAGTTAACTGACTGGTTTCTTCCGGCTTCATTGATAAATATAGCTGGGTATCATCTGCATAGCAATGAAAATTTATTGAGTGCTTCCTGATAATCTTACCTAAAGGAAGCATATATAAGGTGAATAGAATTGGTCCAAGCACAGAACCCTGCGGAACTCCATAGCTGACTTTAGTGAGCACAGAGGAGTCATCATTAATGCGTACAAACTGAGAGTGATCTGACAGGTAGGATTTAAACCAGCTTAGCGCAGTTCCCTTAATGCCAATGAAGTGTTCCAGTGTCTGCAATAGGATGCCATGGTCAATGGTGTCAAATGCAGCACTAAGATCCAATAAGACTAGTACAGAGACAAATCCATTATCAGATGCAATTAGAAGGTCATTTGTAACTTTAACCAGTGCTGTCTCTGTGCTATGATGCACTCTAAATCCTGACTGGAAATCCTCGAATAAACTATTATTGTTTAGAAAGTCGCACAGCTGATTGGCAACTGCTTTCTCAAGAGTTTTTGAGAGAAAGGGAAGGTTGGATATCGGTCTATAGTTGGCTAAAACCCCTGGATCAATAGTAGGCTTTTTCAGTAGCGGTTTTATCACAGCTACTTTAAAGGACTGTGGTACGTAGCCTGTTGATAAAGAGAGATTGATCATGTCTAATACTGAAGAGTCAATTAGAGGTAATACTTCTTTAAACAGCTTAGTCGGGATAGGATCTAAAATACAGGTAGATGATTTTGATGATGAAATTATTGAAATTAGTTGGTGAAGGTCAACAGGAGTAAAACAGTCTAAAACTGCGACAGACTGAGTAACAGTTTCTACGGTTTCTGTGTTTGAAGACAGAACAGTACCTGTTAACGGCAGGAGTCGAATTCTGTCTCTAATAGTTAGAATTTTATCATTAAAGAAGCTCACGAAGTCATTACTGTTCAGAGCTAAAGGAATACATGGTTCAATAGAATTATGGCTCTCTGTCAGCCTGGCTACAGTACTGAAGAGAAACCTGGGATTGTTCTTATTTTCCTCTATTAGTGCAGAGTAATAGGCTGCCCTGGCACTGCGGAGGGCTTTCCTGTATATTTTAAGACTGTCTTGCCAGGCGGACCAAAATTCTTCCAAATTGGTAGAACGCCATTTCCTTTCTATTTTCCATGAAGTTTGCTTTAATTTGCGGGTTTGAGGAGTATACCATGGAGCTAACCTCCTCTGTTTAATTTTCTTCTTTTTTAGGGGAGCAACAGAGTCAAGTGTCATACGCAACGATCCTGTAGCACTATCAACCAGGTAGTCAATCTGGGAGGGACTAAGGTTAGCATAAGACTCCTCTGTTGTATTGAGACATGGCATTGAATTAAATGCTGATGGGATCATATCCTTAAATTTAGCTACAGCACTATCAGACAGGAGTCTGGTATAAGAATTTTTGCCTACTGGCTGGTAGTCTGGTAATATGAATTCGAAAGTTATTAAATTATTATTAAATGATGGTCTGATAAAAGGGGATTCTGTGAGGAGACTATTAAGTCTTCGATTTCAATGCCATATGTCAGAACAAGGTCGAGGGTGTGGTTAAAACAGTGAGTCGGTTCATGTACATTCTGGCGGAAGCCAACTGAGTCTAATACTGAGATAAACGCAGTGCTAAGGCTGTCATTATCAACGTCGACATGTACATTAAAGTCACCTACAATAATTACTTTATCTGCTTCAAGGACTAAACTTGATAGAAACTCCGAGAACTCAGCTATAAATTCGGAGTAAGGACCAGGAGAGCGGTATACTACAACAAATAAAAGTGGCTGCACTGTTTTCCATTTCTCATGAGAAAGAGTGAGAACAAGGCTTTCAAATGAGTTATAGTCGAGTTTAGGTTTAGGGTTGATCAAAAGGCTTGAGTCAAAAATGGCTGCAACTCCACCTCCTCTGCCGCTGCCTCGAGGAATGTGGGTATTAATATGGCTCGGAGGAGTAGCTTCATTTAGGTTCACATACTCTTCAGGACACAGCCAGGTTTCAGTCAGAAAAAATAAATCAACAATATGGTCTGATATTAACTCATTTACTAGAACAGCTTTAGAGGACAGAGATCTGATGTTAAGAAGTCCACATTTAATTCTCCTATCTTGTTGTACTATTGCAGAGGTTGTTCTAATTTTAATTAGATTCTTATGTTTAACTCCTCTTCTCTGTACTTTTGGTTTACTTAGTTTACGTGGTCGGGGGGCAGACACAGTCTCTATGGAGTGTTGGGTGGGTAACTGCTCTAATGGAGGCGCAGAGAAGCGTGTAGGACTGCAGCTCTGCCTCCTGGTCTCAACTCTGAGTTGTCAGGGGTTAGGTTCATAAATAAAATCGGTCAGATTTCTAGAGATGAGAGCTGCTCCCTTCAAAGTGGGATGGATGCCGTCTCTCCTAATCAGACCAGGTCTTCCCCAGAAAGTCTGCCAATTATCAATGAAGCCCACACCGTTTGCTGGACACCACCTCGACAGCCAGCAATTGAACGATGACATGCGGCTAAACATGTCATCACTGGTCAGATTTGGCAGGGGTCCAGAGAAAACTACGGAGTCCGACATCGTTTTAGCATATGTACACACCGATTCCACATTAATTTTAGTGACCTCCGATTGGCGTAACCGGGTGTCATTACCGCCGACGTGAATAACAATCTTATGGTATTTACGCTTATCCTTAGCCAGCAGTTTCAAATTTGATTCGACGTCGCCCGCTCTGGCCCCCGGCAGGCATTTGACTATGGTCGCTGGTGTCGCTAACTTCACATTTCTCAAAATGGAGCTGCCAATAATCAGAGTTGGTTTCTCAGCGGGTGTGTCGCCGAGTGGGGAGAACCTGTTAGAAACATGAAGTGGTTGGTGGTGACCTGTGGGCTTCAGCTTGGGACTATGCTTCCTTCGAACAGTCACCCAGCCTCCCTGGTTTCCCGGCTGCTCGGGAGCTGTCGAAGGACGGCTAGCCGGAGCTGCACTTGGTCGGTCCGCACCGGCTACGGGGGCCTGGCTAACTATAGCTAACGGTTTTGTTTCCATGGTGCGGAGCCGAGCTTCCAATTCACTAAGCCTCGCCTCCAACTCACCAAATAAACTACATTTATTACACGTACCAGTATCACTAAAGGAGGCAGAGGAGTAGCTAAACATGTGACACACCAAGCAGGAGAGAGCTGGAGAGGGACAGAGAGAAGCCATCGCTAGCTGCTAGGCTAAACTGGTATAGCTAGCAGAGCAGACAAGCGCGTAGACAAATAAAATTGATGGTCGCTAAATAAACAGACTTATGGGTGCTTGAGCAGAACTAATGTTACTCTATAGCGCGGATAAAAGGCCGCTGTAACAAAACACAGAGCAAATTACACTCAGAGGAACAAGAGCGACAAACGCACACTACTCGTAAGGCAGCAACCAGAAACAGGAAGTGAGACGATACGCTTACCTCAGGACGTCAGCACGTCTTCCCGACATTTGAAGGTAGGTTAACACAAGAGGCAGAGGACACATTGTGGGATCTGAGCCTCTCTGCACTGAAAAGGGGACCATGTGTCTGCATAACACACTGTAGTAGAAGGGGCTCACTCACCCTTGATAGTGCACACCATTGAGTGGGCAGTCCTAGTGTTTTCAGATGCTTGCATTGTGTGGCCTCTCATTGTTGGAGCGGCCTATGCAAGTCATCTAGTCCGCAGTGTGGTTCTATAACTCTGGGATGTGCACCACTCTGATGGAGAACAGGTGTTTGTGTGACAACAAAGCTCCTCCTCCTCCTCTGGTCGCTGGTTTCTGGCTGGGTTCGTGATTTCCCATCTTGTTTTCTGTATTTATTTTAATTTTCCTTAAACTTGAAAGTTTAAATTTTTGGTTGAATTGGACATCTAAAGACATATTTTATGGACAAACATTTAAAAGTTGTGGATGACCTTTGCGACCTCTGATATTTCACGGATAAACTCTGCACTGGCCTACTAACAGAAAAAGCCTGCTGGCAGCTAAAGCTAATTAGCACCTCGATGCCTCTTGTCTCCACAGATGTGCCTCTTTTCTCCACAGATGACCTCTACAAACTTCTGCAGCAGGTTGCAGTGTTGGAAACTAAAGTCCAGCGTCTGGAAATAAACGCAGAAGTGAACGGACTTTGTGGAAATGACAGCACTTTGCCACTGACTCAAAACAACGGACTGGAGAATGCTAACATCCAGCTAATTAGCTCTGATACAGCTCCCTCGAAACTAAAGGGCTGTGTACTGGGTGATAAATCTGCCAGTATTAGTCCTCCCTGGAATGCTCTCGGGGCAAAGCCCAAGAGCAAATCAGCTGATATGGGGAGACGTCCAACAGGCAGAACCCAGCGCCCAGAGATCTGTGATGCGACAGGCTGGTCTGCGTTAACATCCTACTCAACACCTGTGCAGAGTAAGACACAGCCGTGGATAAAAGCTAAAGGGAAGATGAGCAACAAAGCTCCCAAACCAGCTAGTGTGCAGTTACAAAATCGGTTTGCTCCACTACTGCAGGACCCTGGATCTCCAACTGAAAACCTGGATAACTTCTCGGACTCACAGAGAAGGGTAAGGCCCGACAGGAAGTCAGAAGCTAGAAAGCTACAAGGAAAGCTACTGACTGGTCCTGAGACTCTGATTGTTGGTGATTCTGCCAAGATGTGGGAAGAATGTACAGCAGAAACACAAAAGTGCTGTGCTTTCCTGATGATATAGTCTCCAACATGACCGATAAAATCCTCAGTATTGTTGCAGAAATTCCAACTCTGAAATACCTTGTACTGCACACAGGGGCAAATGATATTATGAAACGACAATCTGAAGTGCTCAAACGAGATTTAGGTAAACTGCTAAATGCAGTGAGCTCTCTGAATGCTGAAGTCTTCTTCAGTGGGCCTTTACCACCAGTCAGTGGAGGAGAGAGATTCAGCAGATTGTTGGCAGTAAACAGATGACTTTCAACTGCATGTGATGTCCACTCAGTGCATTTTATTGACAATTTCAACTTTTTCTGGGACCGCAGACATTTTTTCAAAGGAGATGGACTTTCTCTAAACAAGTCAGGAGTAAAACTTTTTGCCTCCAACCTATTTTTCTTCCTGTGTCACACTGTTCCCACTCCCAAGGACAAGAGACAAGAGGAATCCAAACAAAAGCAGCAAACACCAAAACATGAAGGAGAACCAACTCTTCCCCCGTCTGTGTGCTCTAACCATGAGGGATGCCAGAGCAAAAAAGCAGATGCCTCATGTCCTCCATCCGAGGCCACTGCTCGTGAGGATTCACTGACTCCAACCACTAAAACTCCAACTAGGTCACCATCTCCAACTGCCCAAACTCCATCTAGCTCATCATCTTCACTGGGTATCCCATCACCCTCCTCTCCCCTGCTGGAGTTTACTGACCAAATGAACAAACTTGTCAGCGCTGGTATCAGGCTTACTCCTCGCCCATCTGGGATCCTGTCCCCCCAAATTCCACCCCGCCCCCTACAACCACCCTGTCCCCCTCCACCACCACAACGCCGACGGGCACTACCTCCACCCCTTCCACGGCTTGATCTGAACCTACTCCAGTCCCCTAGTAAGAGCCCAGCACAGCCACCTATTTGTGTTGGTAACTGATGTGTTGTGGGTCCAGCTTTTAAGGCAGATGTTATGCCTGACTTTTCCAAGGAAAGGGCCCATTGTGCCGGAAGCTTCATTGATTCATGTCTCAATAGGTAGGAGGAGAAGATCGGTCCATCTCTCCAGAAACATCACATCATCGAATTTAACATGTATTCCATGTCAGCCACAGTATGTTCTAAAACATGGGGATGTTGGACTTTTTAGCACACTTAAGTTAGCTCTTTTAAATGTTAGGTCTTTGGCAGGCAAATCATTCTTAATCAATGACTTTATCATCAAGCACAAGCTTGATTTTATGTTTTTAACTGAAACTTGGTTAGGACAAGATAACAGCACAGCAGTTCTCAATGAGTCAGCCCCTCCGAATTTCAGTTTCATAAGTGAAGTAAGAATGCATAAGAGAGGAGGCAGAGTCGCCATTTTGTTTAATGATAGCATTCAATGCAAGAGAGTCTCTTACAGTCAGTTTGAATCTTTTGAATATGTTGCCATTCAATCAAAGTCTCCCTGTCAATCAGTCTTCGTAACCATCTACAAGCCCCCAAAATACAATGCAAAGTTTTCTGATGAGTTTGCCAATCTACTGTCTGTTGTTTGTATTGATTTTGACTGTGTTGTGTTAGTGGGTGACTTCAACATTCATGTTGATAATCTCAAAGATGGATGTGCTAAAGAACTTCTAAACATCCTGGAACATTTTGGCCTATCTCAGCACGTAACACATTCAACACATAACAAAGGGCATATATTAGATTTGGTTATCTCCAAAGGGCTTAATATCTCTGAGGTTATGGTGACAGATGTTACTCTTTCTGATCATTACTGTGTGTCATTTAAAATGGCCACACCTGCTATTTGTAACAAAAGTGGAACAGAGGTAATCAAAAAGCGTTATATCAATGATAACACCTGTGCAGTCTTCACTCATTCTTTTACACCATCACCAACACTGCCCTCAGCGTCAACTGATGACCTTGTAAATGATTTCAGTTCCAAAGTTATGACTATTATTGACTCCATCGCTCCAAGTTTTGTCAGGAATGAAAAAGGCACCTTGGAGAAACACCACACTGGTCAAAGTCCAGAAAAGAGTCTGCAGACAGGCAGAGCGCAGGTGGCAAAAAACCAAACTCCAGGTTCATTATGAGATTTACAAAAACAGTCTCCACACCTATAACCATGAACTAAAGAAGGCAAGGCAAGCATTTTTCTCAGAGATTATCAACAGAAACTGTAATAATGCCCGCACTTTATTTTCTGTTGTGGATAGACTGACAAACCCCACAGCATCAGTCCCTCCTGAGCTGCTGTCCAACAAGTCATGCAATGATTTTGCAGCCTTTTTTACAGATAAAATTTCAAGGACAAGACAAACAGTGTGCAGCTCCAACTCAGGCAAAATGATAAGTCCATCTGTGCCTTCTTGTTCTCCAGTTAATCTAGCACATTTTAACCTTCTAGATCATACAAGGCTGACAGAAACTGTATCACAGTTAAAATCCACAACATGCTGCCTTGATACTCTGCCAACAAAGTTTTTTAAAAATGTTTTTAATTGCATAGTTCCAGATGTGTTGCAGATAATAAATAATTCTCTTCAGTGCGGTCAGTTTCCCCAGGCCTTGAAAACTGCAGTAATAAAACATCTCCTAAAAAAAAACTAATCTGGATGCTTCAGTAATAAGTAACTACAGGCCAATATCAAATCTTCCCTTTCTGGGAAAAATTATTGAAAGGGTTGTTTTTCAACAAACACATGCTTTCATGATGCAGAACAATCGTTTTGATGCATTTCAGTCTGGATTTCGTCCACACCACAGCACTGAGACTGTACTTATCAAAGTTTTAAATGATATACATCTGAATAATGATGCTTCCAAAACCTCAGTCTTAGTATTATTAGATCTCAGTGCTCCCTTTGATACAGTTGATCATGACATACTGACACACTGTACTACACTGGTTCAAATCCTATTTACAAGATAGAGACTACTTTGTGTCAGTTGGTGAGCATGTGTCTGAACGAAAAAAGATAATGTGTGGGGTGCCACAAGGGTCCATTCTCGGACCACTTCTTTTCAATATCTACATGTTGCCCCTAGCTCAGATTATGGAGCATCATAATATTTCTTATCATACTTACTATTCATCAAATCAATGAGTGGATGTGCCAGAATTTTCTTCAGCTTAATGCAGATAAGACAGAAGTGATTGTTTTTGGCCCCAAAAATGAAAGGTCAAAGATCAGTGCTCAACTTAACTCCATGTCACTGACAACAACAGATAAAGCCAGAAATCTTGGTGTAATTATTGATTCGGACCTGAATTTTAACAGCCATTTAAAGCTGATTACCAAATCAGCCTGCTACCACCTGAAAAATATAACCAGAATCAAGGGTTGTCTGTCCAAAGAAGACATGGAAAAACTTGTTCATGCATTCATTTTCAGTAGGTTGGACTATTGCAATGGAGTCTTTACTGGCCTAAACAAAAAATCAATTAGGCAACTACAGCTGATCCAAAATGTGGCTGCACGAGTCCTTACAAACACCAGAAAAATGGACCATATCACACCAGTCCTCAGATCACTACATTGGTTTCCTGTGAGTCAAAGAATAGACTTTAAAATCTTACTGTTGGTCTATAAAGCATTAAATGGTCTAGGACCAAAATATATTCTAGATTTATTGACTCCATATGAAGTATCCAGACCCCTCAGGTCATCAGGGACAGGTCTATTGTGTGTTCCCAGAATCAGAACCAAACAAAGTGAAGCAGCTTTCAGTTATTATGCTCTTCACCTGTGGAACATTCTCCCTGCACACCTGAGGTCTGCACCAAGTGTCAGCTCATTTAAATCAGGGTTGAAAACATATTATTTGCTACAGCTTTTACTTAAAGTAAATATATTTGCTCAATGGTTTTAATAATTTTAAATGCTAAATTATTGTCTTTTACTGGTGTCTGTTTTTAATTTTCCTTTAATGTATTTTATTTTTATTTTTCTGTTCTCTTCTAATCAAAATGTATGATTTTTATGCTTCTGTAAAGCACTTTGAATTGCCTAGTGTATGAATTGTGCTATACAAAAAAATTTGCCTTGCCTTGCCTTACCACAGCAGGAATCTCCTGGCTATTTCCAGCTGCTGCCTGGACACGCCACCCTGAAAGTTGATGTACACTGCCTCTGTCTTACTACACAATGTCTGTTTGTCAACAGTGGAGCAAAGTGTTTTAACACTTACATGGACAGCTCCAGACAGTTTATGTGGAGGGACAGAGATTCTCCCATCTTCCCCCCACCACTGGAGATTTGCACATCCCACCCTGGAGAAACACTGCCCACCGGACGGGAGGAGAGAGAGAGCAAAGGGAGTTTTCCATTATGTCAGATCTGACTGCAGTGAGGGAGTGATGGTCAGTGTTCACATTTTGTGCTGAACTAGACAGAGATGCAGACAGCTGAATCACCTCTGGATTTTCCTCATGTGTAAGAGTCCGAAGGGGACGACCACGTGGCTTGCGCACATCATGCTTAACAGATGCATCAATGACAGCACACCAGTGTTTGGGGTATGATGTGTGACAACAGAGAACTTTGCACATCCAGCCTAGATGGGGACATCTTTGTTAATTTACCAAATCTTTTGATACAGTCGATCATTCCCTCCTGCAAAGGCTATCAAGTATTGAAGTTGATCCTAATACCAGTCGATAGTTCTACAACTATCTGTCTGACAGACAACAGTGTGTAAAAATGGGTAATACCAAATCAGAGTTCTACCAGTAAATGAACATGACCCACAAGGTTAAATTTTAGGACCAGTTCTGTTTACTATTTATATAAATGATATTGTCCTGTCTCTGCAAACCTGTAAGGCCAACTTTTATGCGGATGACACTATTATAGGACACAATTACAGTGGAATACTTTTCCTCCGATTCAAGCCAGGAGGTTCCAGTGTGTCTCTCTTGACAGGTGTCCCAGAGGTGTAGTTTGTAAAACGTGTAATGACTGAGAGATATCTGAGAGGTTGTGTTTTGCCAGCCTTGTCCCTGGTCACACCAGACTGAAGTGCCATGCTAATGATTCCCTCCAATCCCAGTCCAAGGAAAACAAACTGACCTGTATTTGGAGGGAGGCAATAGAGATTGCGCCACGAATTTCCAAACCAATAATATGTCAGACAGATGACTCTGAAGTTGTCTTTCAGAATATTCACAGAGTTGGTAGTATTGACTATTCTACACACCTGTGGCAATGGGTGGGACAGTGATAATGGGCAGAAAGGTTGGCAGTGGCCAACAGTGCCACAACGGAGATGAAACGGGGGTTCATGTGATTACTGACCAAAAACAGACTGATGTGATTGTAGCCTTTTTAGGATGTAGCAGAATATGTGTTAAAGTTTGCTTTTGATCTCAAGATGGAAATGTATGACGAAAAGATGTTGGTCCCCACACCCGTTGTTCTGGGGCAGCATGAGGAGTTTATACTTGGAACAAATGTTACAAAGCACACCCTGCATCAGTCTAAACTATGTTAGTCCTATTGGACAGTGTTCATTTCCTGCCTACCCAGAGAGCCAGAAATTGAACATTTCCTGTCTATACTATCTGGTCTGAGCCACTGGAAACTCAAAGATGTTCCTGATAAGGTAGGTACACTTAGGTGTAACTCTCCTACCTGCCTCAAACCATGCTGTGAATATCTAATGTGGGAAAAACTGCCCCAAAACATTGCTGTATATATCTATATACTGCTATTTCCCCAGGCAGCACCATCATGACAGTGCCCGCATCATCCTGCCTTGCTCCCAGAAGTATTTTGGCTGTAAAGTTTTTAACCCCACTCTGGGATCAGCACAACAGATCTGACCTCCACGTTCCACAATACGTCATTCTATGAGGATGACAGGAAGTACTCTTTACCCCTTTATCCCTCCCTGGGCCTGTATGAGTGCTTTTCTTGCATGATGACCACCATTTTCTTGGGGACCAAAACTATTTGAGTCTGCTATGCCAACTGGATGGTTTATTGGTGTTTGCACCTGATGAAGAGAATGCTTTGCTGGGCCTGGAGATGATGTTTGACAGACTGTGTGGTCATAACTTGAAGTTCGTTTCTAAAAAGACTCCAATAAGGTTGACAACATCACAAACATATAATGTGCTGACCTCATGTCAGCAATACATCATCAACAAGACAATGGAGTCTGCTGGACAGCATAACATCACCCAGACCAATGGAGCTGGTATGTAATGAATGCTTGTCAGCTAAAAACTCTAGAAACCGAGGTGGCACACCACAGTCCAACGAGAGATCTCGTTAGGAAAGGAGTTTTTCCACAACTGCCTTTCACTTCCTCTAACTGCTTCATGTCCCTAATGGATATGACCTGGCCCATCTTGGTGATGTCTATTGGACCTGTATTGGCCTCTCTATACATGGTTACCCACAGAATGCAGAATTGATTTTGAAATACATTTATTCAACTACAAAGCACTTCACAGACTGGCTCCACTTTATATTCTGAGTTACTGTTTACCCTGGCATGGTCATATAACTGAGGTCCTCTGACCTAGGACTATTAGCTGTCCTGAAATCTAGGCTTTGAACCAAAGGTGACCAGTTGAGGTTGTTGTTTCCCCCTTCTGGAAACACCTCTTGTTTTAAAAAAGGCAGAATCAGTCAATAGTTTTAAGAAGCTGTTAAAAACACACTTCTTTCTAAAGCACTTTGTCCAGTAATGTGTGCTTGCCTTCTTTGTAGTTTTTTATTAAAGGTTTGCGTGTTTGGCAATTGTGTTTTCCTTTCGGTGTCATTTAGTGTTTTTTTAATTTAATTTATTTTTTCTGATTTATCTACTGACCGTTTCTTCAATGTTTACATTATGCAGCACCTTATAAATCTGGTATTAAAAGGCACTTTAAAAAGTTTACTTATTACTTACTCACTGCACAACAGAGGACTGATGACACCTGTGAGGGAATGGATTTTGTACAATGGAAGAGAAGATGATAATAGCTGACACATTTGAGAAAGTGCTCCTGAGAGAGAGGACAGACATGCAGAAAAGTGTGTCATGACTTGGAAGAGTGTGTCTGAGCCAAATTGAAAATACAAGCCAATTAGCCATTTATATTTTCCCTCCCCGGTGTCACATGACACGGGAGAGGGAAAATGGCTAATTGGGCACAATTTGGCCATTTTCACTTAGGGGCATACTCACTTTTGTTGCCAGCGGTTTAGACATTGCAGTTTTTGCCCATTGCTTGAACACTATTGACACATGCTTACACCAAAGTAACAAAAATTGAAGTTCTTATTACTATACCTTGAACACAGTGTAACCATACCCTAAACAAAAGTGCTGCTTTGCATTTTAGCTGCAATTCTGCAACACACTTGCTCATTTATGTAACACACTTGCTCCTGCACACTACACACTGTTTCATACATAAGACACTTGGTTCATAAATGAAATCTCAGGGTACCATCCTACTATATCTGACAGCTGCCTTTGTCACCAATCACATCATTTTACTTGATAGTTGACTGTACTGGCATGTCTGGTACAGCTTTAAAATGGCTTCATTCCATTTTGACATATAGATATTTTAATGTCCAAGTCAACCCATTCCTAGCACCAATCTTTTTTTTTTTTTTTTATTGTATAAGCGTCCTCTGGGTCACTTGTTCAGGTGCTTTCGAGAAGTGTCATAGAGTCTATTTGTCTGCTGAACCCAATAATCTGAATCAACTGTCCTCCCTCTGTGATAACTTAACTTCCACCAATGAATGTATGTCTCTTAATTCTCATCTGAATTACACTTACTACACTGAATTGTGTCTGTCTCCATTAACAATAGAAAGACTCAACATACTGAAATTTGAGCAGATTATAAAACAGAGAGGCTTCTTATTAAAATGTGACAAACTATACTTATATACTTATACTTAAAAATACTTACAAATTATACTTCTATTGTGTTATGGTATAAAGTATACAACAATATATATAAATAAAATAACAAAAATACATTTAAAGGACAGTTTGGGCTTAAAGACAATAATGACATTATGAAATGTTTTTTCTAATGGATTCCTAATTTACTCTCTTCTGTCCTTTTGAAAACAAGACAAGCTATTATAAAACCTTCTTACAGTTTTTGCCCATTGCTTGAACACTTGACACATGCTTAGACCAAAGTAACAAAACTTTAAGTTTTTTGTTACTATACCTTGAACACAATGTAACCATACCCTAAACAAAAGTGCTGCTTTGCACTTAAGTTGCAATTCTGCAACACACTTGCTCCTGCACACTACACACTATGTCATACATAAGATACTTTGTTCATACTGTAAATGAAATCTCAGGGTACCATTGGGAAAACACAACCATTCAAAATACAAAACACATTGGGCAATAATCATACACACATCTGAAAATACTTAGAAAACTGAACACCAACCAGCCACAAATAGACCTCAGTTAAGCAATAATTGGCTAATACTCCTTTTGCAACAAAAAATGGAAGTTCTGTGAAACATACAGTACAGTATAGTACATAATACTGTAATACCATTGAGATGTTACAGTACTGTGTACAGTATATAGTACAGTACTGTAAATACAATAAAGTTCTGTGAAACATGCAGTGATTATACTGAGATGTTTCAGTACTGTGTATGGTACATACAGTAAAGTACAGTATATACATTACTGTAAAAAATATGTCAGTTCAAAATATGTAAAAAATATGTCAGTTCATGTCAGTTCTCTGTTTTTATATAGGCCAGTTCATCATTACTGTTTCCTGCTGTTGATCAAGTGTAGCAGTGAGCTGTTATACTGTAACAGTGCTGTCATGTTTTACTCCTAAGTGTGCCCTGTTATCATAACAATATACTTTTGTTACAGCTGTCCAGGCTACTGTGTCCTGCAAGGACTACTGTTATAATGAACTGCATTACAATGAGAGTGCGTGCCCACTACATCATCAGGGGATCCTCTTTTCAAACTGAGCTTTCCAAAGTCCATGAAGGGAGAGTGCAGAGCCAAACCAGTGAAGACTGAGGCCACATTCCGTAAGTGGTACAGTAACTTGCTTTTTTTCGCTCAAAAAATAAACATTTATATTGTACATGTTACAAAGTACCACAACTCGGTAAAACACAATGAATAAACCAAAAGAATACTTAAAAACCTGAGAAACTATAAAATTCAAAGTGCAAAATGTCTCTATGTTAACAGTTGTTGAATAATCTAGTAAATGATGATGTTTGCGTATTTCACAGGGTATATTGATGATTTGATGGACATGATCATGGAGAAGATCTTTGTTGACTCATCATCGTACAGAGCAGAGATTCTGAAGATAAACATCCCGCCAGACGTGTTTTCACAATATGAGCATCCAGACAAGGAGGAGGTCATCGCCAGCTGTGTGTGTGTGTGTGGGGGGGGGGTTCTAATGAATAATTGGTAATTGGTCACATTTAAACATCATTCAGACCAACACACTCACTGCCAACCTATAATTAACTCTGGATTCACATGCTGCAGTTACTGTGTGCTTCAAACTCTGTTTTACTTTTCCATCAAAGAGGACAACCTCAGTTTCAACCTGGTAATGACTGGTTCTGTAGCTCCAGGCTGTGCTGCAAAAGTTTTATGTTAATGCTGGAAAGCTGTACTGTTCCCAACGCTAAATATGAATCTCAAATAGAGTATAATCAGACAACATGTGTCTTCTTTATTTTTCTTCCTAAGGCAATGCCATTATTTTCCCCAAGAGCACAGCATACTTTCTTTTATTAGGGTCTGTTAATCTTAAACATGCTGCTGTCTAATCAGAATCCCCTGAGTCTGATTATGAAAACCCTTCAACCAATACACAATTAATCACACTCATAAAACCAGTATAGTTTACTTTTATGTCCAATGTAATCAATATTCTATACACAATATCCATCCATCCATTTTCTATGGCGCTTATCCCTTTCGGGGTTGCAGGGGGGCTGCAGCCTATCTCGGCTGTCAGCGGGCAGGAGGCAGGGTACACCCTGGACCGGTCGCCAGCCGATCGCTGGGCAACGATACACAATATTATTATACATTTTAGGTTGCTATAATAGGTAAGATATGTAATATAAAATGTTTATCCATAGATCCTTCTGATGAACACTTATTTTATACAGCTTCATGTCTGAATCTTGGAATTAACATTTGATATCATAATTGGTCAAATATTGGTTGGTTTCCTATTTTTTTGTCCACTCTCTCTATATAAACTGCATGTTCATATGTAGTACCTGATTGAAGTGACTGAGGATACCCAGAACCATTTTCTTAGATGAAATGTCTTATGCTCTTCACTCTTCACTTATTTACTTTGAGTAGGTTCAAGGTTTTTTACTGGCACAGTGTCCAGTGTAGTGTACACGAGGATGACAGGTAGGCTCTAACAATTATATAAAAAACAACTCAAGGAATAAGATTAGAATAAAGATCAGAATAAAATACACATTAAAAATAAACACTGTAGTGTAGTTGTGTAATTGCATTTTATAAAGGTGCATGTCATTTAGGTACATATAGGCTCTTCCTCTACACTATTACCCTTAAACAAACAGTGTGTTAGCATTTTAAAATAGCTCAGAGATGTATGTCTTTCTCTGAGGAATGCTGGAGATGATGAATTACATTGAATTAAATTGAAATAAATTAAATTTTAACAACTTAGATCACTTCACAAATCTTTGTGTCATTATCTATGTTCCACAATTTCTTAATATTTTTTTCATAATTATTTATTTAATATTAAACACTTTGGAGCTCCATACTGCACTCCATACGGGACAACAACATGGTGGGAATTATAGCAAGAATGTCCTGTAGGCCAATTCTATTTGCTCAAAGGCACCACAGGGTGAGGGTGCACTGCTCAGTGCTGGAATCGAACCTCTGTCACAGCCTTATATCTTTTACAGTTTGTGTAAATTATTTTTGCAACATTTTATATCAGTATAGAAAACACAGCCTTTTTCCGTACATTTGCAAGAGCAGCCTGCTCGTTGGCGAGGGTCTATTGCTACACTGGAGCGCTTCCGGAAACAGTCGAACGAGGCCGACACCTACCGAATGTGTATATGGACGAACTGTTGGGGATGTTGCTCCTTCAGAGAGAAGCCAGCGCGGACGGGCAGGGAGCAGACGGATACCAGTGGCTCACCGGGAGCACGAATCGACACTGATTAAGATCAACTCCACAGTCCCAGCAGCTGAGCGGAGGATTTACCTGACACTCCTCACGGTGCTTTTACGGACCTTTTTTACTCTTCATCTCGAGGGATTAGAGCAAGTGTTGCGGGACTGGAGGAATTGCGAGACTCTTTTCTAAAGTGTGTCTGACCTGAGGACCCCCTGCTCTTGTCTTCAGCATCCTTTCCGAAATGCAAACGGCTAGGAAATGATAGAAAATGGTAAGTTCCAGCATCATTTTTTTATAACTGCTTTGCTGTGTCAGAAATGGCAGCGCTGACATCTGTGCCGTTAGAGGAGCGTCCTGCAGACTGGACACGCAGTCCGTCATATAATCCTAAATAGAATTTCTATGAAGAAAAGTCAACTTCTATAGGATTTATAGGCTTGACGATGATCTGTTCTGCTGAAACAGCTGTAAGAGCTCGATAATGAGTGTGAAACACACTTGGGTCACAGTTTTTCTTTTGATTATGCCTTTGTGATTATCAAACATTTCAGTTTGTTCGAGCCTCCTTCCGTGCAAGACCTAACGGCTTGTGCTGTGCATCGAAAATCAAAGCGCTCCCCATGTCTTTTTTACTTGCAGTGGCATTTGTGGATCAAAGCTGTGGAGAACCGCAACACTTGCTTCATTTATTTATTCATTACTTCTTTGACAAGACACAAGTCTGAGCTTTCTATTCAGACTCCGCGATCGCGTTATGCTGTTCTGATATCCACTGTGCATGTACATTGGTCAAAATCCTTCAAAATGCGTGTTGCCTGTTTGATGCATTTAGTAAATCTTAAATGCATGTGTGACATTTGTGTAAATAGTACGACTGCAGGATATTCTGTAATCCAGCCTATTCATGCTTTAAGAATGTAAGCCTAACGTTACAGTATCTGCAACACTTCAGGTTAACGGCACGTTTTATTTTTTAGAATTAACACTATATATCTGGAATGCAGTACTTGTGTATACTATATGTGGGTTGCTGTCATGAAAAATACAAGACTATTGCTGCACAAGTGTTTCAGTATTCTCCTCTGGACTCAGATTTATTCCCTGTTGTGTTATCTGTGTGTCAGCCCATGTGTTTTCATTCTTATTATCAGCCATGTTGCATGACTTAGTAGTCAGTGCTTTATTCTTCTGGCACTTTTCTGGACAGCGAGCTGTCCTGTTCATGCTATGGATGCAAAATCCCAATTCTTTAATACTAAATAAAGCAGAGGAAGAGGAAGAAGAGTGCATGACTTTGTGTGACTTAACTGGCTGTCACTATACCTGGATTTGACAGAGCCCTAATTAGGCTGGATGGAAAAAACAGAAGGAGTGAGACAGGTAGAGTGAAGGAGTGCAACAGATGGAGAGAAGAGGAGTGAGGGCATGGAGGCTGGAGATGAGGTGGAGTCAGAAAACAAGATGCAGACAGAGAGGAGATGGAAGGAGTGTGGACTGTTGTGTGTGTTGTTGTTCATCCACCTTGCCAGCACTGTGAATGTATGATGGAAAGAGCAGTGTGTGTGTGTGTGTGTGTGTGTGTGTGTGTGTGTGTGTGTGTGTGTCTGTGTGTGTCTGTGTGTGAGAGAGAGAGAGAGAGAGAGAGGTTTGCTCTTCTGATCCTGCATGAGACTCACCCAAATGCTGAATGTATCACTGACACACACACACACACACACACGCACACGCACGCACACACACACACACACACACACACACACACACACACACACACACACACACACACACACACCACTTATCACTTGTGGGGACATTACATAGACTTACATTCATTTCCTGGAGCCTTATTCTAACCTAACCATAACCACTATCTGCCTATTCCTAACCCTGTAACTACCCTAACCTTACCTAACCCGTAACCCTATCCTCAGTCTGCACCCTAAAATTTAATGATTTACATTAAGGGGACCTGCATTTTGTCCCCATAAGGGAGGTGAGTCTTCACAATGTGACTGTGTAAACAGATTTTTGTCCCCACAACATGATAAATACCTGTTCACACATACACACACACACACACACACACACTGCTGGTGCTGCATCCTGGCAGTCAACTCTATTTTAACACACAGGATTATTCTCCAGTGACATCCACTCAAACATTTTCTGGTAGCCTGTTAGTTAAAGGGTCGGTTCACCCAAATGACTAAAACGTTTTCTCTCTTGTCTCTAATTATATCCATCCAGGCAGCTTCATTTGTCCAGGACAGTGAGATACAGTATGTGTCTGTTTCAACCTTGCTCTCAATCCAGTGGAGGTGAATGGAGTTTATAATTAAATATGTAAACAACAATAACAACAACAACAACAACAACAACAAGAAAATACTACGCTGCCATTTGAGACTTCAGTTGATTTAGCACAGGTCTGGGTCCTATATTGAGCTTTATTATCAATCACATCAGCATGTACACATCAAAGTATTTGCATAAAAATCTGAGATGTCACTTAAGTATCAATTAGTAGCGAGCAACTCAGTTCATCACAGCCTAATATGAACGTAGTGATAAAGTGAATAGGCTTTCACCATTTTTCAACAGTTGATTTAAAAAGAAAAATCTACAAATACACATGAGGAAACAAATGTACTAAACAATAAACAATCATTTACACTCTGTAATGTATGTCCTGTACTACATTCAATGAGTGGTCAGTGAATTAATTAAATAAAAGACCAATTTTAATCTTAATCAATTTACATTTGGATTTAATTTCTTGTAATACCTAGATACACATTGGATGTACAGTAATCACGCAGTGTTATTTTATATAGGAAGAACATGCAAACTTCAAACAGAAAGGCCCAACCTGGGAATCAAACCAGCAACCTTCTTGCTGTGAGGCATGCGCACTACCTGCTGCGCCACCGTGCAGCCCCACTTTTCCTCCCCATACCTTAGAATCTTACACCAGTACGGTGTGGTATGTTTATTTTCCCTTTGCTGTACCAGACATGTTTGATAGATGTCATTTAATGACTGCAGGTATTTGACTGTAAACTTGGGCTTGTTTGTGTTGATCACAGTTCCCGTGAAGGCTCTGGCTGCTGTTATCATGGCGGTATGTGGGCTGGCTTCCCTTCATCTCTTCTCACACTCAGGTGTCCTCTCCACATTGATAAATTGTGTGTAATTTCAGGGATGAACAAGCATGAAAGCATATGGGTGGACAGGACTGCTATATTTTGTGTATACAGCATTTTTATCCAGGTTCTAGTCTGCGTATTGAGACAAGTGGACTACTGCTGGAACCATTCCGTTGCTCACATGGTTCTACACCAGACCTTAATAGTTCTATAATTAGCCCTGTTAGAAAGGTTCCATAATATCGTGTAGATTGTGGCTGCTTCAGTGGAATTTTGAGGCTGATGCCAGAGCTGGGAATGAGAAAAATCTGCTGATAATATCTTAGCAATAATCTTTTTTGTTTATATCAACATATAATTAAGCTGCATTCTTTTGTCTGCTAAAGCATACCACACCATTCTCATTCCCAGGTCATTAAATGAAGACATTTTGTCATGCCCCTTGGCATTTCATACAGATGCACAAGTTATCCTACAGCACCTGTATGGGAAGCACCGGGCTTTCAATTCACTCCAGTGTAAGCCCATCCATGGCAATCGTAGACACTCAGAGCAAGGTAACCAAATATACCGTAAAGAGCAAAAAAATCCATGTAAGGAAGAGGTTGGGGTGGATGGATGGATAAAACACAGGACTTTGGCTGTGGCATTTAATCGATGCTCAGCTGGTACTAAAGGGCCCATAGTGTGCCAAGAATCCCCACACCATTACACCACCACCAGCAGCCTGAACCGTTGATACAAGGCAGGATGGGTCCATGCTTTCTTGTTGTTTATACCAAATTCTGACACTACCATCTGAATGTTTTGGTGAGTCTATGCGAATTCTTGCCTCAGTTTCCTGTTCTTAGCTGACAGGAGTGGCACCCTGTGTGGTCTTCTGCTGCTGTAGCCCTGTCTGCTTCAACGTTTGATGTGTTGTGCATTTAGAGATGGTATTCTGCATACCTTGGTTGTAACGAGTGATTATTAGAGTTACTGTTGCCTTTCTATCACCTCGAACCAGTCTGCCCATTCTCCTCTGACCTCTGACCTCAACAAGGCATTTTCATCTACACAACTGCCGCTTGCTGAATATTTTCTTTTTTTCAGATCATTCTCTGTAAACCCTGGAGATGGTTGTCTTTCTGAAATACTCAGACCAGCCTGTCTAGCACCAACAACCATGCCACGTTGAAAGTCACTTATATCCCCTTTCTTACCCTTTTTGATGCTTCGTTCAAACTTCTGCAAGCTGCCTGACCACGTCTTCATGCCTAAATGCATTGAGTGCATGTGATTGGCTGATTAGCTATTTGTGTTAACAAGCAATTGAACAGGTGTACCTAATAAAATGGCCAGTGAGTATGTCTGTGTGTGTGTGTGTGTGTGTGTGTGTGTGTGTGTGTGTGTGTGTGTGTGTGTGTGTGTGTATCTCCGGAAGGTGGAAAACACATGAATTGAAATTATTGAAAATACAATATGCACTAATTAGCAGGATGAACACATGTAAAAGACTTGTTGACATTATTATTGAGTACAAAAGGAGGTGAGTCGATTAATCAATCAAATATAGCCTGGCTCTGTCAAAGTTTAAACCATACACAACCAGAGATGTAAAATACAGTTCAAGGGAATTCTCGGATTTTGGCCTTAGTGTCCGTACAGGTACAATAGTATCAAGACTGCACCGACTGTTTATTACAAAGAAATAATTCCAGTATTTAACTAGGGCTGGATTTTGTTCAGTACTTTTTGATACCTGTACCGATACCATGACTTCGATCTCAGTTTTGGAACAATACTTTTCTCAATACCAATTTTACAAAATCCATTTTAACAAAAGACAATTACATCACATTACCGTGAAATTACTCTCTTCAAAAGAAGGAGCTGTTCAAAGACCTGGAAGCAGCTGGATAAACTGTTTTTACGACGCATACCTTATTCAACCTGGATAATTGGATTCAGATGATGAATCTGGTTGAATATCTGTATAGTATCGGGCCATATAGAAAATAGAACTATGAAAGGGAACATAAATACCAAACAGTATGTCAGGAATACACCATTGTAGCATCTAGTCTACCAAATCAGAGGAAAAATGGAAAGACTCTGAGTGACATTTGTGGTATGGAAAAATAGTGAGACATCTTACTTTCACAGTGCTAAAGAGCAGCTAGACTGGGTATGGCTGTCCACCATGTCAATTTCATGTGCATTTCTCTCCTTTTACCTGTTGGTCTGTAAAGTAGTATTCACACATGATAGCCTGAACTTTTCTGCAAATCAGTGTTATTTGGGAATGCAATGTGAATGAGTTGAACCAGGCATTAAGTAGACTTTACTGTTACGTCTGTGTAATGTTTTGCACAGAGTGTAGCTTCTTCTTACTACTCCTGCTGCTGAAAAGCTGTAAAATGCTCAGTGGGATCATAAGCAGACTGGTTGAGGAGAAAGGCTGAGGAGGGCTTTTGTGTGTCTTTTGCTCAGCTGGACTGAGACACACTTTCCCTGTATCTTGTCATTCGCACTCACGTTCTTGTTTGTTAGGTGGCTCTGTGGGTTGACTGGGCCAAGAGGATGCTGGCTGAAGGCTGTTGTCGCAAGGGATGAAGCTTGTTGGACTGTAGCCGATGGAGGAGGATATAGCAGCGACACCAGGGCAGGTGCATGTGGAAGTGGATCATTGTGTTGCATTGCTCCCTGGAGTGAGTCAGCAACAGGGGGCATCTGATCTTTGGCTCATGGTGGTAGCAGTGGTAGACTTCCATGCCTAAGAGGCCACGAGTGCAGTTTGATCTGCTGACTTTGCTCTGGCCCTGAGATTTGCCTTTCTGATGTATCCAGCCAGTTGATGATGAAATTGATTCTGTCTAGCGCATAGCTGGCAGACTAATGTGAAGAAGACTCCAGGTCACCTAACAGAGAAAGAAGAACCTGGAGGAGAGCCAGAGATGGCCGGAGAAGAGTCTTCTTACATGTACCTACCTTCCCTTTCCTGAGGTCATGGCTGAAGATTAGCTGGAACCTCGGGAGGCTTGCTGCCATGCTCAGCTCTGCTTCCGTTATCACCACCCTCCGGAAGGAGTAACATGTGACCACTCGCCTGGAGCTCAGGTACATGTGACATGGGATTTGTGGTGCTGTTTTCGGTTGGCCACGATTCCTCTGATGTCCAGCTCCATCTCCGTCGTTGCGATACAAAGGACAGCATGTAGATGGCCATCTGTCAGGCTGGATCTCAGCTTGGATTTGTTGATGGCCATGGTGGATAAGGTCTTCTCACAAATGTATGTGCTTCCGAATAAAGAGCCCATTCTAATAGCATGCTGGCGAAGTGCAGGGTATGTGGATGGGCAAAGTCCTTTGTAGAACTCGATGAGATTCTTGTCACGATATGCTGCTCTGGCCTCGGAGCCCACCTGCAGGTCAATGAGCTCAAACTACATTTTGGCAGGCTCTTCCTCAGGGACACATGAGAAAGGATCTTTGAAGAGGTTGAATGACTTCTCGTGGTCCGTGAAGTCGGAGAAGCGGTGGTCCAATTCCTCTCTGAGTTTTTTTATGTTCTGTCTTTGATACACTCCAAGCTTAGCAGCTCCTCGCCTATTTCCTTGTTCTCCGTGACTGTTCGGATGAAAATCAGCAATTGTGCTGTATTGGAAATGTCCCTGCTTTCATCCAGTGCGATGGAAAAGGCTCCCTTTCCCAGGCCCTCCACACATAGTCCCAGTTGCTTTTTGAGATCGACACCTTTTGAGATCGACACCTTTTTTTCTCGAGGGGCCCGGCTCCCGCTCCAACTCCATCGTCACAGCTGCAGTCATGGTCTCTTCCCTAAGGCAGAGGTGGGGGACACCATCAGCATCCCAGTGGTGAAAAAAAACATTGCACCGTGGACCTCTGGGAGTGAGATCAAGTGAGGTCTAAACCACACATGTAATTACTGCTTATCCCTATAAATGTCGCTAAAGACCACGAAACAGATATTCATCCTTTCAAAGCAACGTACAGTTAGATTAAAACTAACAACTGTAATTCTTTGCGGGCTGCCAGAAATGTTTCTGCGGGCTGCCATTGGCCCGCAGGCCGCACTTTGAGAACCTATGCTGTAGATCATTCATCAACAGAAACATGAGTTTTTCATCATTTTTTCTACTGTAAACATGAAAGAGAACTGATAATTGGTGCTATGTTTTTATGTATTTGGTGCCACAGTTGTTTTTACAATGAGCTCAGATGTGCAGCAGTGTTTCCTTCTGCAACACAGAAATCTGCTCCATGCTCTCAACCCATCTCATCTGGCTACAGCATACACTATGGTTTTAAATAGGCGGTTTCTTCGGCCATACAATTGCTGATTGAATGTGTATACCAACTTGAGACCCTCAAGAGGTATATATGGGTACAGGGAATATTTCTGAAACAATTAGTCAGTAGGTCAGTGAGTCAAAAAGAAAATGAACCTTTCACCTTTTACCTCATGAATTTGGATAATAGTAACATAATAGCAATAGTGAGCAAGGCTGTGCTCAAAGCTAAAAGTGGCTGTTTTGAACAGTCTAAAACTTAAAACATATGTCAGTTGATTTAACACTTTCTTGATTACCACACAATTCTAATAATCTACAATGTAGGAAATTCTAAAAATAGAGAAAAAACGTTGGATGAGAAGCTCTGTCCAAACTTTTGGCTGGTGCTGTACATACATTGTCATGACTGAAATCATGTAGCTTTGGGGTAATTGGGCTGTCTGTCTGCAGAGCACAGAACTGATTTGATAGCAAACGGCTCTGTATTGTTTCCTGTGGACATGATCGAAGGGGAGAGTTTAGTTTGTCTCTTGCATGCATGGTATTGTTCCTATCTGCAGAACAGTCCAGCTCATCTCCTCTCATTCCCACAATGTATCAGGACCATAATAGCCAGATTTTCACTGAGACTCTCTATTGTTTGCTGTTCAGAGTGGTGTTGTTTCATCTCACCTCAGAGTTAGGGCAAGATCCTATCACCACTGACAAGACATGTGATTTCAGCACTGTGACACTGTGTATCAAAAATTATCCCTGCGATGGGTATTTGGCCCATGCAGGTTTTGATAGTGTCATAATGTAATGCATTTGTGGTTGAAACAGGATGTTTTGGTGGTACACGACTTGCTGAAGAACTGTGCAATATCAGAGGTATTTGACTAGAACACAGTGCTATATCAATTACACCCAGTTTCCACTAGCAGTTCAGCCCTGTGTAATTTGATTGGTTCCTGAAAACAGATTCTAGACAGATAAAGTGAGAGGCATGAGTGTATTACCCTGTTTGGATGCCCTGGGACAAACCTGAGAAAGTTTAAATCCACATATACTGTATGTATGTAAACTCTTATATGTATGAGTTTAACTGCTCAAGACAGAAAAAACAATATGGAGAACATGTTTGAACCTTGTACATGGTGCAAATCACTATCAGAAGTAAGATTGAGAAATGGAAAAATGTCAGAAAAGCTCATTGGTCCATATTCATGATGTTTCTTTATACAGGAGGGTGTGCAGGCTTAGATTAATACAAAGGTTTAGTTTAGTTTTTTTTTTTCTATATTGCATAATTTGAGTTATTTTATTAGATAAAAACAAAACTGCCATGCTAAAGGCTGCTAAAAACTGAAATATTTAATAAACAAAAATAAACATGACCACATAATATTTTGCACAAAAATAAAGGAAGATGATTCCAGCTTCTGTGAAGGGAATATTTTGTTTTTTAGAGACAAAATAAGAAATCAATTAATTGATAGTGAAAGCAATCATTAGTTAGGGCTAGTAAGGTTATGTTCCAAGGCTTTTCTGGAAGAGGATGTTGAATTTCTAATGAGGCTATACCCATTTTCATCCCTCTTCCATCAGACATGGGTCACACACTTCCGCTCCTTTCTTTCCTCGTCAAACACTCAATAAAAGCCAACAGATTGAAAATTGATTTACTGATTTTAATAAAGACAGTGTAGACTGATTTTATTATGTGTTTGGCTCAATCTTCACCCAGTGTGTGGTCATGTTACAGTTACTGTACACAAGCTGCAGTATTTAAACTGTATTTCAAGTCGCTGAACTGTGTCTCCGTCACACGGCTCTCCTGCTTGCTTCCCTGTCAGAATTATAAGTGAGCTGTTTACTGCAGGGCATCAGTTGATAAGACTTCAGACCAGAATGCTGATAGCTGAGCTGTGGGCGGATGCCAGATATACTTTGCAGATGATTAAAGCCAACATTTGCTGATATTTGAAATTACTGAAAGAAATGAGGTGTAAAGTTTAGGGCACATAGAGAAGTGAAGTGATTACCGAAAGAACCACCACCACTCCTTGTGTATCTCCTCTGTGAAGTCTCCCTTCCACTTTGCTCCAAACGGCTACATGTTACGGATGAATAGATTCCAGTGTTGGAAGAATGAACGGCCAATATTTCTATCATTGCTCCCCCCACAGTTGTTTTTCTGGTCAGTGCATGAGTACCTTTTAAACAACCTTTGGGTAATTATACACTCTATTAGAATTGAAAAGAAAAAAACTAATCAAACATACAAACGTTTTTCTCCACTTTGTTGCCTGTATCTCATGGTCTTCTTCACTGAATAGAACTGGCTTACATGTGGAATGTTGATAGCAGGTTGTCATCTTCTGACTCCTCCTCAATGACCTTTGACCTCTTCAGTGGATGCTGTGAGTAGTTTTAGTCTGATATCATAATGGCAATGCCATAATTATCACTAGGGTCTGCAGCTCACATGGCTTTATAAAACTTTCAGCTTGTTTGACCTGCAACTTTACCACTTTGATTCACACTTACTGCCCTCACAGGGAGTTAATATTGGACTTACCTTGATCATTTGTCTAGAAACACTGTTGTCCCAATGTTGCTCTGTAAGTGCTGGATGTGTAAATTGCAATTGCTTGCTAACAAGTTCTTCATATCATATTCAAAAACTAGTCACTTATTACAGCGCCAAGTTCAGGCAGGCAGGCAGGCAGGCAGGCAGGCAGGCAGGCATTTTTCACTGTATTTGGCTGTTTTCATGGTGACGACAATGTGAGCTATGCCATCATTATTTACCTTTGCCTTTCTGGATGGAAGGTTAATCAATATCCCTCATAACATGCCATTCATTTGCACTCGAATCTCCAAGTTCCGAATGAGAGCTGGAGTCCAACCACAAAACCGTCCTGCTGCTGGAGCTGTGTTCTAGCACTCCACAGGGAAACAAATGCTTCTGACAAGCAAACATGGTCACCAGCAGCTTTTACAGAGTCAGAGCTCTCCTCCTGTGGAAACACCAGAGGAAGATTAGTTTACATAAATGGAGCATGGCATGAATTATTTACACGTTTCCTTTTTTGGGGTGGAATACTGTTGATGTCTAATTACACAAAATTGTGTTTTTTAAGATGCTTCATTTTCTTTCTTGTATCAAATAGGGAATTGAGGAAATCTCTCTTGATTTGGGAAATGTCTAATGTTTCATTCAAAATTAAATGACTAAAGTTTATCTCACTTGGGTTTTCCAGAGCTGATAGATATTAAATGCCAATATTTAGTATGAACTGAAACCTTTTCATGCTTAAAATAACTGTCATTCACTGTGCTCCTAGAATGTTATTTCCTTATCTAAAAGAGCATTTAGGCCACCCTGGAACATGAAAACTAAATTAACAAATAACATGTCAGATTTTCCAACCTGTGGTCAAAGAGGACGCTCCATCGTAGTACTAGGCTTGATTGATTAGTTGAGACGGACCCACTGGAACAGTAATGGTAACTGGTACAATGTCCAAGGCAATCAAAGAATAAGTAAATAGCTGAAAGTTAAGGTGGAAAGATAAGTGTGTGGGATTTAGTGGCATGTAGTGGTGAGATTGCAGATTGCAACCAGCTGAATACCCCTCACCTCACTCCCCCCTTTCCAAGTATGTAGGAGAACATACAGTGGCCACAAAACTCACTAAAGGCCATCTTTTCAGCCAGTGTTTGGTTTTTCCATTCAGGGCTACTGTAGACACATGGTGATACAACAAGAGGACCCGCTCCCTCTGTGAGAGGAGCTCATTCTAAGACAACATGACAATTCTTATTTTCAAGTGATTCTACACTAATGAAAACATGCTATGATTATATTACATTTCTGCCATATTCCGCCAATAGATCCCTGAAATCTAACACACTGGCCCTTTAAACACATCAAGACCTTGGACTGGGTCTAATTATCCCCAGGTTAATTCTGAATAGGTCTGACTGTTCTCAGAATAATTGTGGATCAGTTACAAAATGAATCTATGCTTGTTGGAATCTGGCCGGGTTCGACCTGACCTTAATCAGACTCAAATCAAATCAATCAATCTTTATTTATATGGCACTTATCATACTTAAAAGCAACACAAAGTGCCTCACAGAGGCTAAAAACAACAGAGAAGAAAACCCAGCCCTCCTGCCCCCATAAATACATTCAGAGACATATAGAGACACACACTCACAGACACGCACACACGCACACATACACCCGCGCACACACCCATATGGACAAGGCGAGGAATAAGCCACCTTTGGGGGCCATCCACACTGAGAGGGCCCCCGGCCCATGACTAGGGAGTGCTGCCCGAGACCACCCCGACCCAGGCAGACAGGAGGCTCCACACCAAGGTGCAGATGCCTCCAGCCATCCAGGCCAGAGCCGTCCCCTCGACAGCGCCCCCATCAGTAGACCAAAAGCAGCTTCCAGTGTGTGGTGTGTCCATGCGGAAACACAGCAACTAAAAACCAAGGGCCCCCATGAGGAAACACTGGGGCTAAAAACCAAGGGACTAAGACATATAAAATAAAATAAAATAAAATAAAATAAAATAAAATAAAATAAAATAAAATAAAATAAAATGAATGACTCATGAAAAACCTCTCAGATGAAAATCTGATGAAAACATATGTGCTGGATGAGCCACTTCCATGAGAATTAATTGCATGCCATCTTTGTGAAAAAAAAACAAAACAAAACAAAACAACAACTTGAAAATAAGCTCCAATTTGTAATAAGCTGGACAAAGTAACTGTTTCTGTCATCAAAAGCTGCTTTTGGGTTGCATTATGAGAAGTGTGATTTTTGAGTTTCACCCATACTGGGTATCAAATGTGGCCCCACTGCCATTGATTTTCAGAATTCTCTATATAATCACTCTTTATGGAAGTGCTATACTAAACTGGAGTACCCCTTTGATATAACATTTATATTGTAAATGCGCTGTATTCAACTATGATTATGTTGATATTGTGAACTTAGCAGCACTTTGCTTAGGGACACCTACTATGAGCTTTACAGCTGTGTCATCAGACATGAAACATAGTGTAATGCCACTCATGGTATATCATGCTGGGCTCTAATGACTCTAGTTCTCCAGCACCAATCTTACCTATTGCATTAGATGCCTCATGAAGAATATTTCAAGTAAAGCATTACCCAGTCACTCAGAGACACAATCCATGTTCAATGACTTGTTATGTAATAAGGATTGATATTTATGAATGTGCAGTACATACCCACTGATAGCAATATGAAAGCTGTAAAGGCAAGTGAATGAAGTGTCTTTTATAGGGCATTTATGGTGCCTCTCTCTAACAGGATGCAGATAGGTGTTGGAGTGGCCAGTTGTAAAGGAGAGAAAGGACAGAGCACTCTATCAGGCCTTGACATGGCCACTAGATTGGAACTGAGGTGATAGACTGTTAAAAACAATATTCTGTCATTGCCACAAAGAAGCTCATGCAGTTTGTCTTCTGGACAAATGATCAGATTACTGACCCAGTCATATTCAGCTAACTTGAAGAACTTCAAACCTTCAAAATTAGTGAGTCCATCACAACAATTTTCTTTGATGTTAGTGTGTTTCATGTGATGCAAAGATTAAAGTGATTTGAGTAGGCTTTACTTTTTCTTTGCAAAACTTGGTTCACTGTGTCAAAACTCTACACAAAAGCAAACAAAGACACAACACTGGGAAATAAAGCATTCACATCTATGTCAACATGAAACTCTGTTATCAAAACCCAACAATCCTTTGTCAAAATGTCACTCTGATGAAAAATGACACACACTTCAATCATACGAATACACTTTCAGATTAGCAGCAACACACTCGTGTAGTTTATATAAAACACTGCAGTCTTTCATTTTCACTGTTTTTATTCAGTACGGTACATTATGGTACCATACTTTATAGTGCAGCACATGCAGTAAATAGAAAATAAAACAAAAATAAACATTATTTATAATAATTATTATAATTATAGAAGTATAATTTGTAAGTATTTTTAAGTATCGTTTGTCACATTTTAGTAAGAAGCCTCTCTGTTTGAGTCTTTCTATTGTTAATGGAGACAGACACAATTCAGTGTAGTAAGTGTAATTCAGATGAAAATTAAGAGACATACATTCATTGGTGGAAGTTAAGTTATCACAGAGGGAGGACACTTGATTCAGATTATTGGGTTCAGCAGACAAATAGACTCTATGACACTTCTTGAAAGCACCTGAACAAGTGACCCAGAGGACGCTTATACAATAAAAAAAAAAAAAAAAAGATTGGTGCTAGGAATGGGTTGACTTGGACATTAAAATATCTATATGTCAAAATGGAATGAAGCCATTTTAAAGCTGTACCAGACATGCCAGTACAGTCAACTATCAAGTAAAATGATGTGATTGGTGACAAAGGCAGCTGTCAGATATAGTAGGATCAGAATGGAGCAATAACTGTGTCTGCATGCATAAGAATATCATTGAAGACTCTCAGTAAAGTAGTCTCAGTACTATGCCTGTGACGAAAGCAGGATTGGAATTTGTCAAAGGTTTTATGACCCTCGACCAACTTGAGGAGATTTTCAAGGATTTTGAATAAAAAGGGTAGCTCGGACATTGATCTGTAATTCTCTAACTGGACAGGGTCTACAGAGGGTTTTTCAAGAAGTGGCTGAAAAGTGGCTATTTTAAAATAGTCAAAGACAGCCCTGCATGTGAGAGAGTGGACGAAAATAGGGAGCGAGCAGGGACCTAAGACAGAAAAGATGGATTTTAGGAATTTTGTAGGAATTCTATCTCATGGACGACAGGTGGGAGACATATGAGAGAAAGAGTTTATAAGGATCTGCAGGGAGATAGGAGCAGATTCAGACAGTAAAGGAGGCTGAATGGTGTGGATGGCAAAGCTGGAAAATTGGACCTCAGGCCATCAATCTTGCCAACAAAAACCTCCTACACAGTCAATAGCACAGGAAGAAGGGGATTTAGAAGCTTGTTAATAGTGTGTGTTTATTACTATTAATTAATTAGTCTTAATTAAACCAGGAGAGTAGGCAGCTTGCATATCTTTAATAGTCTGGTTCAGTTTAAGAAATGGTTCCTTCATATCGAGCTGATGAACTTCAAGTTTAGATTTTTTGCATCTGTGTTTGGCCTTCCTATCTTCACTTCTTTGTTGTCTGATGTCTGGATTATTGTAGTAGGTAGTAAGAAATTTAAGCACAACAGAGGACAGTAACTCAGAGAATGCATTAAGAAAACCCATATTTGATTTGGGAGTAGATAAATAATTGCAAAATAAACTGGATTCTCACACATAATTTTAAATTTCAAATGTCAAAAATTGAAAAAAACAAAACAAAAAAACAAAACAAAGGAAGACAAGTTATATGATTCTTAAAAACAGCTGCGGTACCCCCACAGCCTATAAACCTAGCTGCATTCAGAAAATTGTAATTGGGTGGGCAGAGCCCCACTAGAGGGGAGCCCTTCCCGGGTTTCAGACAGGTCTCAGTATGAAATAGGAGGTCTAGGTTATGGGATGTAATTAGATCATTATAGACTGTAGACCACCAAGGATGAAAGATTTATTTGACATAGACTCAGTTTAAAAGAGCATAGACAACTGGAATAAGAATTTTACCTGGACTGGAATTACTACAGAAGACTATAATGAGATTATCTGACCAAGAAGTTGAAAACACAGAATGTATAGCGCAGTGGGTTTTAGAATGAGGCATAATCCCAACAGGAATATTGTATAAGGCCAGGAAGATACTGTCAGGTGGTCAGGTCAGCAGGTAGCTAAACTTTACTGGAGTGCAAGTCAGTTCAGTGCTTGATAAAATGTTACTTCCTTTCCACTCGCCAGGAGAGTGAGGTGCACAAAATCATTTTTGGGAAACTCTGTATGAGTTGTGAGTTTTAATCAGCTGCAGAGTGGTGGGTGTAATGTCCTTCATGCAGACACCTGGAGAGCAGAAGGTTCAGCCACCACGTACCACTACAAGCTGGACCGTAGTGGCACTGCCAACAAGGAATGTGGGCTCAGGGGGACAAAGGCAGTGGGTTCCTGCGACCTGGCCCAGCTGCAGAAAAGACTGAGACTCCTCCATTCATTCTCTGCAGTCCATGATAAAAAGTATTTTTTCTTGTGTCACATAAATAAATAAAATTGAATTGAATTGAATTAAAGGGACTGTAACCTGAATTTTGTTATGCAACCCTGTGTTATAGGGTACAAATAGTCAGAATAGTTGAATCATATAAAGTCAACCTCATATGGCTAGTAGTGCAATAATTATAATGGTCTTTGTATTATAATGACCCATGAGCTCCACTCTATGTTGTAACTTTATAGTACACCATCCTGGTTGTAGGTAAGCAGTTATGGGGGGAAACTTGATTATGAAAACAGGTGGGAGACATATAGATACAAAGATTAGAAATACAGTCATTGGTGGATCCTGTTGTCTGTGCCTCTTGGGCACGTCCATGCTTGGCAGATTTGTAGCTTGTACCATGAGACATTTAACAAAAAACTTGACTTTGACTTTGCTCTTCGTTCATCAGAGGGGTATGTAATAACACATCAAAAAGGCGGTTATGATTCCTGTCCATGTTACAACCTTTTTTTCTTGTTTTGGGACATGGGACAAAATTATGTAAACAAATAGGATGGAATTCACAAATACAATGTGGCTCACAAACTGACACAAAGTAATCTGCAAATAGTCAAAACCTGTTTGTGTACAAATCAATACACAAATGTTTTTATATCACTTTACAGGTATTTGTTTGTATTGAAACTAGTTACATTTGTAAAACGTGTCATTTTTATGTGAAATTACTCTTGTTCACACAGTGTGTTGTGCATATTTGCACAACACTCTGTATTTTTGTGGAAAGTCCAATAAAAACATCCATATAACTGCTTTTTAAGTTGTCAGTTGCACCAGATCCATTTGAGTTGGTGATGATAAGATAGTTGACATGTCTTGTATGTGGTCACCCACAGCTGATGTGTACATGAGAAAGAACATAACTTTTTATCACATGATGGAAGTCTCAAGCTCTTTTCATATCATGTGAAAAACAGTCTTTCACCATCATCTTTAATGGCTAATATCCTGCACTGTTTTCCTGGCACTCAGCGGCCAGCTGAGGGCTTCAGCTGGAGGACAGAGCAGGTCTGCTTATTCATGAGGGATCTGGCTGTGGCCCCTGGAGGCCTACTGGAGCAGCAGCCATTATCACTGGTAAGTGCATCTGAAAAGGCTTTGGCCAAGACAGGCTCACCACTGCCTGATATATGGCTGGTGATACAACAAACAGTTAGCCATGTTACCGGCACAGATATAAGCGTTTTCATGGCCACAGTTCAAGTTTATTTCAACAGTAAATTCTGAAAGATATGGAACAAAAACAGCAAGCCAATTTATGACACAGAGGGTGTTGTTTGTGAGCTGCCAGGAGGAAGCTGTGTTTTAATACCCTGTGGACAAGGATGAACGGTCATTCTGCTCTCTTATCTCTGCTTTTTGTACAACAGAATCAAAATAAATATTCTTATCCTACAATGCAGCACAAAGTAAAATTTCTTCGTGTCAAAAGAATGAAGGTGTTCCCACATTTACGTCTAGGGTGTTACGAGGTGTAATCAAGGCCAGAACTCAAAATTGCAGAGTCACAAACCTGGACTTTATTAGAAAACAAAGTACAACTAAAAGCACCAGGAGGGGAAAAACTCAAAGTCTACAAACAAACCAAAAATACTCCAAAAGGGAGAGACAAGACTTACAGATGCTTGTAACAGAAAACACGCCCAAAAACAAAACTGGCGGAGGAATAATTTCTGTGGAAAACCCAAAGTAATCAAACAAACAGAAAAACTCCAAAAAGGGAGAGACAAGACTTATGTAAGCTTGAAACTGAAAACACGCCCTTAGCAAAACTGGCAGATAGCACACTAATACACACTAACTACTACCCTCTGTAAAACTATGAATTAGAGAAAGGCTCGAGGACGAGAGACACGGGTGAACACGGCTGGACTGAGGAATAGTCTGGCACAGGAATGAGTGTGAGCGGAGCATAAGAAGCCGGCTAATTGCCGATGAGCTGCAGGTGCGTCTCGTGTGCCTCGCCCCCGAGCCGACGGCCCCGCCTCTCCGCACCGAGCCAGCCGAAGCAGAGGGAAAAAAGGGTCAATATAAATACGAAGTGGCTGAACAAAACCCCAGACCATGACATAAGGTTTTCCAACACGAACCTTTCAAAGCTGATATCAATAAGAAGGTATGTTAAAATACAAATGTGAGAGTAAGTGTAAGTTAGTCTCTGTTATACTTGTTCATCCATTCATTCACTTATCTTTCTTAGCTCTTCAGTGTTTAAGTCTTAGGCACTTTAACTGTTTTTAGCGTTGGGCAGATCAAGGGAACCTTTTCTGCCATGCAAGCCGCCATGCCCTCACCGGGCGCTGCTGAGTCACCTGGAGAGCTGGAAGAACTGCACATAAATATGAAAATAGCACACAAAAAGATCATTTTTAAGTAAAATTTTAGAAAAACTGATTTTTAACTGAGTCAGTGACTTCTTAAACAGAAACAGTATCGTTGAGAGACATCAGTCTGGTTTTAGGATGAACCATAGTACCGAGACAGCACTTTTAAAGATTTTAAACGACATCAGGTGGAACTTGGATAACAAGAAACTCACAGTCTTGGTTCTACTGGATCTAAGCACCGCCTTTGATACAGTAGACCATCACATTTTATTAAATAGACTCAGACACCTGGTTGGCCTCTCTGGTACTGTTTTTAAATGGTTCCACTCTTATCTCACAGACTGATGTTTTTATGTAAGTATGGATACTTGTTCCTCAGGAACCCATGAAATTAAGTGTGGGGTTCCCCAAGGCTCAATTTTAGGTCCAATTCTTTTTAAATCTTTACATGCTTCCTCTTGGAGACGTCATCAGGAGACACGGCATCAGTTTCCATAGCTACGCTGATGATACACAGCTGTACATTGCTGTGTCTCCTGATGACACAGGGCCAATAAATACCCTTTTTAACTGCATTTTAGATATCAAGTCATGGATGGCAGGGAATTTCCTACAGCTCAACCAAGACAAAACAGAGGTTTTAGTTATAGGTCCTGAAGGCCAGACTGAGAAACTTTTACCAAAACTACAAGATTTTAAACCAATACAATCTGTTAAAAACGTGGGCATGATTTTTGACTCTGAGCTGACTCTTATGCCACATATGAAAAATATAACAAAAATAGGCTTTTATCATCTTAAGAATATAGCCAGAGTTCTGCCCGTTTCTCTCTCAGGCCAGCACAGAGGTGCTAATGCATGCTTTTATTCCCTGTTGTTTAGATCACTGTAATGCCCTGCTCTCTGGTCTTCCCAAAAAGAGTATTTCAAACTTCCAATTACTGCAAAACTCAGCTACATGCGTGCTGACAAAGACCAGAGGGCGGGCCCACATTATACCAGTTTTACAGTCACTGCATTGGCTCCCTGTCCGCTTAAGGATCGATTTTAAGGTTCTATTACTAGTTTTTAAATGTCTTATCTGCTTTGCGCCCTCTTATTTATCTGACCTGCTTTTACCGTATCAACCCTCGCGGACCCTGAGGTCCTCCGGCACCGGCCTTTTATCCATACCAAAAGCCAGAACAAAAACCCACGGTGAGGCGGCATTTAGCCACTATGCTCCACACCTGTGGAACAGCCTGCCGGAGAGCCTCAGGACTACAGAGACTGTTGATATTTTTATATTTTATAATTTATCTTATGTTGATGCCTTTTATTTTGCTGTTTTATATTTTGTATTATTTTACCCTATTTTATCTACTTTACTTATTATCTTATGAACTTCTCTTCTTTTAACTGTTAAATTTATTTTCTAATTTCAGTCTTTCCTCCACACCAAGAGATGTGTCTGATCTGTTGCCGGGGGTGTTGTCCTCGGGCCCCTTCAGCCTGGCTGATGGGGGGACTCCCTACCTTGGTGTGGGGGTCCGCCAGTCTGTCAGGGTCAGGTGGGCCCGGGTGCGGGCGGCCCCTGTGCTCACAGTCCCTGATGACTCTTGGCGTGGACGACCCCAAAGGTGGCATTCTCTTCAATCCTCAGTGCCTTGCCATGCCTCGTTACCCCTGCTATTGTCTGTCGTGAGAATGTGTGTGTGTGTGTGTGTGTGTGTGTGTGTGTGCATGTGCATGTAGTTGAGGGTGGGTGTTTGTGCACATGAAAGGTGGGAGGGATTGTGGGTCCCCACAATGTGACCGTGTAAACAGATTTTTGTCCCCACAACGTGATAAATACCTGGTCACACACACACACACACACACACACACACACACACACACACACACACACACACACACACACACACACACACACACACACACACACAGAGTTTAACCTGCAGGAGTTTTTAAAGGCTTGTGTAACCTGTTTTGTTGCCACAGAAGAAATAAACAAATCCAAAGTGTCTCCTGATGTCTTTACTGCAGAAGCAGACTGTGGAATGAATCATGTCAAGAAGCAAAGAATTACCCCTGTCACAGATAGTGAGGAGCTGAAAAAAAGATGCTAAAGGCTGGACAAAATACTTCTTACCATTTCCAAGACCCTGACAGGAGAGTGTGTGGGTAACTCACCATGTGACTGATAGAGAAGCTATAAAAATGTGGGATTTCTGACCTGCTTTAATGATATGATATCATGCTTCACTTTTAGGAGAGAAATGGCTTCCAGGATGAGGACTCTTATTTTCTTTGACTAATAATATTTCAAGGAAGCTTTCTCAGGATGATTGTGAAAGTGTGTTATCTTCAAGAGCTCTTCTTCCAAAAATAGATATTGGCGGACAGAATATGATAATACTACTTGATCACTTGAAGGTCAGAATTTCCCTGTGTCTAATGCTTTTGTTTAGGAACAAATAGCAGCAGAACATTCAATGACATGACATTCAAATGATCCTCAGCTTTGTGATTAAATTTAATTAGTTTAAAAGGCTAAACCGTAATCATGATTGGTCAGTATTACTGAACACATTAATGTTGTCATTGTGAGCATGTTAGCATGCTGACATTAGCATTCAGCTCAAAGCTAAGTGCAGCTGCACAGAGCTGCACGTGTCCCTGCAGCCTCTTAGTCTCATTATACTGAAAAAGAATCAATGGAGGGGAGTGTCAGTGCTCCAAGGATAGGGACTATGGACTAAGGACTATGTCAGTGACTTTTAGCATTAGTCTTTACTGAAGTGCTTAATTAAACATTTGTAATAATCATGAATTTTATCACTCCTATTGTTTTTTTATTTCATTTCCATTTCGCATGAATATGTTTTGAATTTTGGCACTACAGTTCCCATGCTGAACCTGAATGGCTGGTTTTCCAGGATATTTTTCTGTGGCTCTGTTTAGAAAGGTATCTGTATAATACACTGACTTTCTCTCTAAGAACTCAACTCAAACCAGCAGGTGTCCGTTTTATAATCAAAGCTTAGCTTGGATACTGAATGCTTCAGCTGTTGTATAATTTGGTGTATCTGATGAGGGGACACAGTGAATATTCTGTGTTTCAGGAGCTGCTGGGTCTGGTGGAGTGCTTTTGACCTTCCCTGTGGAGAAGCAGTAGATCAATGAAAGTGGTTAACCTCAGTGTGTATGACAAACAACAGGCTGGATAAAGGGAAGTGTCAGGGTCTGAATTCAGCCTCCCCTGCGCTCTCTCTTACCACTCATCCGGGGCCACAGACTGTAATCAGTTCCTGACATTAATTGACCACTGCACAGTCTGCAGGACAGGATCACATTTGTGCTCACATTTCCAGTATCCCTGAGGTCTGGTGAGCTGGATGGAGTGAGGCACTTGTTCCACATTAGAGAGGAAAATTAATTGTTTAATTAGTCTCCCTTCACCTCGTTCAGTGTACCAGGCAGTAGAGGCAGCGACCTGGATCTCCTCTGAAAAGAATGCTTCCAATCGGGTTTGTGCTGTTATATGTCAGTAGTGAACGCATTCCAATGTCCAAACTGTGACCTTCGTCATCACGTCATATTTTTTTCATATACCCAGTTAGCTGTATGGATAACAGTGCCATAAAGCTCACTAGTTAAACGTTCTCACAGACTTGTATATTTGTCAGGGTGGAAAAACCTTTGGTAAATTTTACACTATGAAACTCTACTGTCTCACTGTCCACCAATCTAACCGGTGACTGGAGTGTCTCACTCACTGCTCAATGGCACTTTTCCACACACTGCTGTCTTTACGTGTTGGGTCTATTTTTATTAGAGCAGCTCATGTCTGAAGCATGAAATTCACTTGCATTATATATAATTACCTGCATTTATTGGCAATTAACTTAAAAATCGGTTTAACTGACATTTGGCTCTAGCAGAACATATGCTCCACATCTGAAACATTTTTGTTATACCTTGAAACTGCAGTGGAGCCATGGCTGAGCCAGCTGGAACGAGGCACCACTGGATGCTGTGTTCATCAGACTCCCAAGAAAAAGGACAACACAGTACACTGATTTTCCAGTGGGGACAAAAGTGGTTTTGCTGACATTAGAAGCTGTGCTGGCCTCAAGTGATTACACCTCAACACAACAGATACATCTGTTGTCCTCACTGTAATGGATATTAACTTTAAAACTAATCTAACGTCTTATACCATACCTCTGCTTGTTTTCATGTATATATACTGGATGGAAAATTCATTAGTGTTAGAGATCTGTATATTTGAGTTGTGTATATAATGAAGCAGCGAATGTTAACTGTCCATTAAAAGAATCACCCTTAACTTTATCTTCAGTCAAATCAACTTTGAATATTATATGTCAACTGTCAGACAGATTGTTAGCAGATGCAAACAATGACTGCAAACAACCTATTCACTGTTGTAACCAGGGATGATGATGGACACGGTGGGTGTTACTGAGATAAATCACGGACATGTGAAACCTAAAAAGTTACGGGAACACTATGGAACCCAAGCAGGCAATCAATATAATACAAGCTGCTTCACTCATTTACAAATCATTTATAAACACTGATTAATCATAAAATAAATATTTATTCAGTCAAATGTCAGCATGTCTATATTAGACATAGAAAGAAGGCCTATATCTCTTCCATATATTTCTATAAGCTCACTATCTATTCAAATAGTCTCTGCTGTGGAGACCAGAAAGTGAAGAACACAGAACACAAGCAGTTTTAGGTTTGATATGTCTGTGATTCTGTCTGATAAAAGCTGCTCTGCAGGCAGCAGGGCTGTGGCTGCACACGGTTGAATCACTGCATTTTCTTAAGAGGAAGCTGACAGTTGTTGTTAGCCTGTTTGTGACTGATAGCACACTATTGAGCTCTGAAGCTCTGTACAGAAAGAGGCCCAAATGTCTCCCTGTTGCTGCCAAATATTATGTTCCTGTAAAGTGACAGCTCCCCCAGAACAGAGGCACCCTGAATGCATCACAAAACAATGGAATCTCCCAGCAGAGCTCACGCCTCTCATTTCACTGCTGCTTCTCTGCAAATCTTTCATATAATTCTGTTTATCTCTTCATTTATTTTTGGTGATTTGGTGGCTGATACTCAGCACTGTTCATGCCAAAATGTGTTTCTCCTGGGGATTGTCTTGACTTAATGCCAAGCAAAGTAAAACATAATGCTATTGTTTTCAGTTTTTTCATTTCAAATGTGGTGTCAGCAGAGAAAAGATGCAGCAGTACATCTTGCCTGAAATTGCCCCAAGTTTGAATTATTCTTATAGCTCGTCGGCTATACATTAGTTTGACCGCTTGATGTCGTGAAAGAGTGTGTGTACACGTGATAACATCTTGTTGAAAATTCTCATTTTCTTGGCTGCAGGATTTCCTCAGGCTTCTGACCATGGTTGGAAATGGCCATTTCATCCTCATGAGAAATTATACAATTCATTGCATAATTCAAATGCAAACTGACAGTTGGTTTACATTAGTTTAGTTCAAGCTTAGATTGCACCTGGCTCTTAAGTCACTTTCACCATAAATGTCATTATCATTAGCAAAGGCTTACGCTAAGGTCTTCAGATTAAGTTTAGTTTAGGCAGTAATGATGATGATCTCTGATATGATGATGGAATAATTGATTTTCAAATGTAAATTTTGCAATGAATTTTTTGAGTTTTGTTAAATTATATCATTTTGATATTCACAACTGCAGACTTAACACCAGATGTTAAGAACAGTAAAGGAAAATGTATCCTAATCTTCAGTATTCTTTTTTACACCTGTGCCCCGCTTTATATGTTTAATCATCGCATTATTCATAATTGTGTTCATATTGTGCTCAACAGTGGCTGATTTCAAAAATACCCAACAAATAGAGAAACAATAATCACCAATTTCATAAAAGATATGGTGCTTTGCAGCAAACATCTATCTGTCCCAACAAAGGTAACACTGGAAAAACCACAGTTGGTGACATTTTTATTTTATTAATCAAGTTATGCTTACAGTCAGTGTTTCTTACCAGATCACATTATGTAAAACTATTTGCAAAGCATTTTTTTTTTAAATATTTAAAATACTAAATACCATGATTTATTTATTTATTTATTTATTTTCAGCCAATCTTTCTGTTCCTGGCACATACCTGCTTGGGTGTATATCCTCATGCACATCATGATACAAACCCACTCGTAAATTATTCCAGTCTGCTACGTGTGCTCAAAACCTCACTTAAAATTAGGACTCATCTGATCAAAGAATGAAGAAGTCAATAAAAATATGAATCTGAAAGGATGCCAGTATTCAGTGCATTACAGTTTTGGTACTCAAACTAACTTTAGCTTGTTGTCCAGTGAGCGTTTTTTGACACACACACTGGACAGTGACTTGTAAAAACTCAGAGGGACTTTTTCCCCAACATTGACATATCTTGCTCTGATTAATATCCACAAAGCAAAAGTACAATGTGAGTGTTGATGAATTGTTGTCACACACTGAGCTGTATCAGACAGATCCCGACACATCTTGTTTATCTCAATGGAAAGTTTAAACAGTCTCCTCAATTATTGAATAGTTGACCTTTGCTGTGTGATGTTGCTACTGAATTGCTGAAGCATAAAAGTGTAAGAATTTCTTGCTATAGGCAGTGCAGTGCACCTCCACTATAAAACGCTGCAAGAAACCCTTTTGCAGTGTACCAAAAAAAGAATGGACATCCAGTACCAACGTGACTGGTACCAGGCAAAAATGTCTTTCCTCCATGTAAACCAAATGTCTTGAAAAGGTTTAAGTGGTCATTAATGATTTTTTGGCCACTTGGTGGCAGCATGCCAAAGTGTAAACACTGACATTACATTAGCGTATTGTCACCCTATAAAGTTGATATGCATACAAAGTTAGCTTTGTGGACATATTAACGAAGCATTGTCTATTTCTACATCTAGCAGACACGCAGTCATGTTTGTGTGGTCTATATTCACTGTCTTCAGAGTTCAGGTTTGGTTATCACCAAATCTTGAAGATATCTTCCTCTTCAGCTGCTAGGTGCTCCACCATGTTCACCAGCTAATCTCTATTTGTTGCTGGGAAGGTAGTGTACAGTGGGCTTATCAGAACTTTTCCTCTGAAAAGAGATGCCTGCTGCTGCAGAAAACTCAGCTGCGAAACTGAACCAAAACAGTCAAGTTGTGGGCCGTAAAACCAAAACAATGAGCCGAAAGATGCTAAAACGCACCATAGAACTGAGGGGAATTGCCAAGTTGCTGATAATTGCAAGCTGCAACTGCAAGCAACGCATTTCACTTGATTCATCCATGATCCATTGTTAGTATAAAAATATTGATTAATGCAGCCTGAAAGAAAATGCTATTCAATCCACTTTTTATGACAAACAAGAGCAACAAAAGGACACAAAGAGGCACAGATCTCTTCAGTACTTTTTATATTGTACCATCTTTGCCAGATAACATACTGTGGGAAAGATGGAGAGATAATGAAGGGTCTACAACAAAGACAGGAAAGAAGACAAAGCTGTCACGGGGCAAATTTTGGCATTTCAGTACCTGAGCTCACCTTAACAGCACCAAAGACCTTTGATTGAATCATTTTATTTTCTTATCTATCAAACCTAAAGCCTCAGATGCTGATGGTTTCAGAGCCTCATCTGTCAGCAGCAGTAACAGGCTGCTGTGAAAGCTGCTTGATCGGCAGATCTTTATCTTTGAGTGCTGCAACACATGGAAGTGTGAGCGGCTGTGTTGTTGAATACTGATTAGTCTCTGCTTTCTGTCCAGATTTGTTTTTAATTAATGTTTAACTCTTCGAGGCTCACTAATAACTCTCAGTGGATTTATTTGCTCTGTGTTGAAAACAGTGTATGTTTTCATCTGTAACTCTTTTCATCAGCATTCACATGGAGGAGGGGAGCAGGCAAACAACACTTTGCTGTGGATTTGAGAATAACTAATTGGTCATTTTATATTCTAAAGAGCATTTCTTTCTTTCTTGTTTCTACAATCACAGTGCTGGTGCTGGGTTTGTTTAACAAACTGCTTCAAGTTTTATGAGAGGCTGCGTTAATAGCAGTGGTGGTGGATCATGTTATTCCTGAAATAAAATGCTGTGGGTGAAATGACAGACAGACACTGACATTCCTCCGCTTATTAAATGCTCCCTGAAGGGACATTGAGGTTGGCTTGTCTTGATCTCAAATGGATCTGCAGTGTCATCCTAGCAGCCTCAATTACCACCTTTACTTCAGCAGTTGTTGACTCCATTAGTCACTTAGACACAAAAGCATGGGCAAAGAGGGTCCATAAACACAGATAATATCTGACCGGAATTCGTCCTATTTGTGTGGGACACTGCAATTTTTCAAAGGGAAAGACAGAGAGCTTTCCCAATGGGTGTCAGGGTATTGAAGGCTAAATCAAACCAAAATCCCATTATTCATTATGTTTAAGAGTGAGGTTGGACAGAGCGTTGCAACATAGAACTGAGTGGAGGAAGTGTGGTCACACCCACCAGCAGAAGAAGCCACAATATTAATATCTATGAAATTTTATATTTATATATATTCTTTTATATATATATTAAGTATGAGGCATAAAACTACTTAGTTTTCTCTGAATAGTGGAGGTCAGCAGGTTTGGTCTAAGAGGATTAACTAGTTTACAATTGTGTTTGTACTTTCACTCTTACCACATTCCTCCAAGGTGCTATTTTTTTTTACCAGAAATTACCTTTTGTACTTGCAATTTCATCTATAATTTGTGTCATTGAAAAGTTATCAAACCAGACAAAATAATTACACAGACTCAAGGATGTGAAATTAAATCAGACTCTTTGGATATGTACAACAAGTGCAAGGCAGGAGGTCTCGGGTGGACAGAGTGCGGTGTCTCCCCCTGTGATTTGGTTCATGCATGTCCAGCAGTGCAATGTGAAGTTCAGAAGGGGTGGGCAAAGTGAAATACAGATCAGAGGGTATGGTGATTAATAAATATACTCTCAAGTAATCACATTACCGGTGTCATCTGGCTTGCTGCCCGAACAGGGGTTACACCTGGTCTTGACCTAAGCCGTGATTTTAGCCCAGGGAATGGTGTTTTCAACTTTGCTGTTGCAGAAGTAGCAATGCAGTGCATCCAGGAACACATAAAAAGCTTAGAAAAGAGCTGAGAAGCAGAAGGGCTTGACCATTGCAGGGCAATATGCTCTTCTTTATATGTCCTTTGTATATGCTTTATAGCAAGCAGCCATTTAGCAAGACAGTGGGAGATTATTAACAGTGTATCCTAGCAACACTGGCTGATAGGCAATGCCTATAGTCACATGGACGCACATCACTAAGGCCAGACATAGTTAAGACTAAGCTAAAGTTTGATTAGTGACTGGTCTAAACAAAGACTGATCAGTTAGGGCCAGGCTGAGGAAAGACCATCCAAGGCTGTTCATTTGAGTACAGAAACTGGAAGGCACTGACTATTGGCATCTTGTCAGATTCATATTTTTGTTTACTTATTCTTTAATCAGCTGAGTTCTACCACAAATATACAGGCAGATGGTGTGGTTTTAATTTAATTTGTGCAGTGATGACAGAAATAAACAATAAAGAATGTTGTTGAAGCTGTTTATAAGACCACATCAATCCAATGCTATTTCAGTTTGTCATAAATGGTCATATCATATTGTAATTCATGTAACAAACCAACATTTTCATCATAATGCATATCAAGAATAAAACATGAAATACCAGGTTTGATGGAAAAAAAAAAAAAACAAGGTGGCAGTCACACACAGGATAGAAAACTGTATTGATCCCCAAAGGGAAACTGCTTTGCCACCCAATAAATGTACATACATCCACCTAACAAACAATACAACAACTGCATCGACATGATTGGATACTTCATACGACAGAGTACTCAAAACATGTGAATTAAATTGATACAGGCAAAGATAAATAAATAAATATACACCTCCAGAAGGTTAAAAACAAAGCAAAACAAAACAACAAACAACCACTAGTTAGTGATTGTTGTTAAAAAATCTGACTGCTGTAGGAACAAAGGAGCGTCTGAGTCGTTCAGTAGAAACATGAGGCATCACTAACCGCTCACTAAATGAGCTTTTGAGCTCCTTAAATGTATTTTGGAGAGGATGATTTTCGTAGAGAAGGACTGTTTTCAACTTGGTCCTTGTTCTCTTCTCCACTATTACCTCAAGCTTGTCTGGGTTAAAACCAATCAGTGAGCCAGCACTCTTGATCATCTTATTAATCCTGTTCTAGTCGTCAATAGATATGCTGCCTCCCCAGCACAGAACAGCATAAAATAAGACACTAGCCAGGATGCCCTGGTAGAAGATGCCCAGCAGCCTTGGGCTGATGTCAAAGGATCTAAGTTTCTTCAGAGAGAAAAGCCTAGACTGAGCCTTCCTCAATAAGACCTAGGACTCCACAATTTCTATTTTTTGATTATTATTGTCACTGGGACAGCCTCCTCTCTATTCTTCCTAAAATCAATGATGAGCTCTTTTGTTTCATTCAACTATAAAAAATTTGTATCGCATTTGGCAAATGAGTGTGCCTCTTTTTTGTAGGCCAGGTCATGCTTAAGCAGACCCACAAGTGCAGTGTCCTCTGAAAACTTCTGTATTAGACAGAATGGCTGACTATGTCTGTAATCAGCTGTATAAAGTGAAAATAAAAAAGCAGATAAAACTGTCCCCTGTGGAGCTCTTGTATTGGTTAAAATGATGTCTGAAGCTTTGTCAAGCCTGACATACTGGGGACGAGCTAGAAGAAAAGCCTGGCAATGGTTTTGTTATGCAATTTAAAATTACTTAATTTATCAGCTAAAATGTGTGTATTGTATGAAAAGCACTTGAAAAATCAAAAAACAGGATCCTGACAGAACTGGCTGTGGTCGAGGTGACTGAATGTTATGCAGCATAAAAATGAAAGCGTCATCTACTCCACACCGCTTCTATAGGCAAACTGTAAAGGATCCAAAAATCCTAGTGAGATGATGCAGGACCACTCTCTCAAAACACTTCATGATATGAGATGTAAGGGCTATTGGTCTCAGGTTAGCAAGGTCACATGACACATTGGCTTTCTTAGGAATGGGAACGATGTAAGAAGTTTTCCACATAGCCGGAATCTTAGTAGACGACAGTGACAAGGAGAACAGTGAGGCAAGGACAGAGCACAGCTGATCAGCACAAACTTTTAGGGTACAGGGATGAATACCATCAGGCCCAGCAGCCTTGTTGGCCCTAATACGCTTTAATTGCTGGTGCACCTCCTCAGTTTTTAAAACAATACATGGACTACAGTCCTCAGAAGTAGAAGTACTACATAAGAGAAGAGAAAAAGTTTTGTGTGTCTCAGAAAAGTCAAAATGATCAAATCTGGCAAAGAAGGCATTAGCATCATTTGCTGTTATGCCTGAACCACAACAACTTTGATTGCTGGTCCCATAGCCGGTGATGGACTTCATACCATTCCAGAGCCCTCTTGTGTTGCTTCCTGACATGAGCCCTTCAACTTCATTCTTATATTCACGTTTCCCCTGTCTGATTACTGCTTTCAATGTTCTTTGTGCATCTCTGATTCTGTCTTTGGCACCACTGTTAAAAGCTGCTTTTTTCATGTTAATAGCAGCTTTCACTTCGCTTGTCACCCAGGGTTTGTTATTAGGGAATATTCTGATTTTCTTACAGGGAATGACCAAATCAACACAGTAGTTAATGTAACAAGTCACTTTGTTAGATATACTGTTCACATCACTGTCACCATCAAAAAATATGCTTGAATCAGTGCATTCAAAACAACATCTTAAAGCGTCACATGCGTCATCCGACCAGACGCGCACAGTCTTGGATGTAGTGGGAAGTTTCCGTATCACCGGTGAATATTTCGGCATCAAATATATTAGGTTGTGGTGTGTTGCAGTTGCCCAGTGGTGGAAGCAACTTGGCCACAAAACTCTCCTTAATGTTCGTATAAAACAAATCAAGAGTTCAGTTGCCCCTCGTGGGGAAAGATACAATTTGTTTAAAAGACGGGAGAACCGAGGAGAGAGAGCAGTGGTTAAAATCCCCATTTATTACGTCTTCCAGAGGTGTGGCACCCTTCCGAGTCTCAGACTCAGGTTGAACAGATGTCCAATAATCCCGCTCAGCTGATCAGAGCAGGATCTGAGGAGTCTGGGACTGAGGCCGTCCGGTCCTGCAGCCTTCCTGGTCTTTAACCTCCTGAGCTGATTTCTCACCTGGAGAGGTGTGAGAGACAAGTTGGAGCAGGGGGGCTGAGTGTCTTGTGAAGTGGATGAGGGGCTGGGAGGAACAGTGGGGGGTGGCATTGGAGGTGGTGAGCTGAATAGTGCGGGGGGGGGGTACTTGGGCAGAGTGCTGGCAGAACAAAGGAGGGCTGCTGCAGGGCTGGTACAGCTGGGGGAGGGGCAGATGCTTCCTCAAACCTGCAGAAGTAGCTGTTCAGCTCATCTGCCCAATTTGAATCCCCAGCTGCCTGAGAGTTTGGCTTCTGGTGGCCTGAAATGGTTTTCAGGCCTCTCCAGACTCCCCTGGTGTTGTTCTCCTGCAGCTGTTCCTCCATTCTCCTCCTGTATCTGTCCTTCCCCTCCCTGATTTTCCTTCTGAGCTCCCTCTGAACAGTTTTCAGCTCCTCTTTGTGAGACTTAATGTCAGGATTAATCCAGGGTTTATTGTTTGAGTGACACCGTACAGTCCTGGTGGGTACAGTGTTCTCCACACAGAAGTTTATGTAGGGTTAGGCGCCATCCACACAGGCAGGCGCACAGCACACTTGGTATTTTGGTAAACCGAGGCGTACAGAGGTGCGCCAGGATGGGCATAAGGAGCCGGCGCATTGGAATTTTCGACCATTTCAGTCTGTGCCGGCGGCGGAAAAGTGCGCTGAAAGCTCACCACCTCAGACCTGGTCAACTCTGTGTGCCAGCGGCGCAAGCGGATTTTCGTAAACCAGCAGAGTCGTGCGCTCACGTCACCAACACCTCACAGTCAGGTTTCCACAGTGTCTGGCATTTCACTGCCATCAATAATTAGCAACAGCCACGATTCAATGCAGCTATCTGAGTCAGCACATACAGTCAGACATATATTTTGATCAGCATCTCATCTGACGACATCGCAAGTGCGTTCGGCACGTGTAATGGTCACTCACCCTGACCGAATGTACACAGGGATGCGAACTAATTGGTTAATGTCACTGTGCCAACCAGAAACGCAAACGTAAGTGATGATCATTGTCCGCTATTACCCACGTCATTTCATTCCAAATACAAATGTTATCATTGTAATGCTTAACGTTATCTACAAAGATGGAGTACATCATTGCTTTGAGGAGGATGGGGAGGAGGAGGAGGAGGAGGAGGAGGAGGAGGAGGAGGAGGAGGAGGAGGATTTACCATCTAAGGACCTCATATTTAGACATCAGAATCAGAATCACAAATCCTTTATTTATCCCCGAGGGGAAATTGTTTTTGTTGCAGTGCTCCTTACAAGAATAGAATTAGAAAAAAATTAGAAAAGACAGAAAAGAGAGAACTATATATATCCATCCATCCATTTTCTATGCCGTTTATCCCTTTCGGGGTCGCGGGGGGCTGGAGCCTATCCCAGCTGTCAACAGGCAGGAGGTGGGGTACACCCTGAACCGGTCGCCAGCCGATCGCAGGGCAACATATACACAAATAACCATTCACGCTCACACTCACACCTAGGGGCAATTTAGAGTCACCAATTAACCTAATGAGCATGTTTTTGGTCTGTGGGAGGAAGCCGGAGTACCCGGAGAGAACCCACGCATGCACAGGAAGAACATGCAAACTTCACACAGAAAGGCCCGACCCAGGAATCGAACTGGTGACCTTCTTGCTGTGAGGCACGCGCACTGCCTGCTGCGCCACCGTGCAGCGACTATATATATAAAAAGCAAATCCATCCATTATCTATACCGCCTATCCCTTTCGGGGTTGCGGGGGGCTGGAGCCTATCCCAGCTACAATGGGCGAGAGGCGGGGTACACCCTGAACCGGTCGCCAGCCGATTGCAGGGCCACATGCAAAGACAGACAAACATTCACACTCACACTCACATCTACGGACAATTTAGAGTCATCAATTAACCTAATGAGCATGTTTTTGGTCTGTGGGAGGAAGCCGGAGTACCCGGAGAGAACCCACGCATGCACGGGAAGAACATGCAAACTTCACACAGAAAGGCCCCGTCTGACCCGGGGATCGAACCGGCAACC